>NW_027130382.1:0-1471 GCF_026122565.2 Emydura macquarii macquarii
ACTGTGTTGTTTTTAAAATGAATTTATTTGCTATTAGCAATTGGTCAGTGAATCTTTTGTGGAAATAGAGTTCTGCCCATGGGTTTGCTCAGTGCTTAATTTGTAACGAAAGAGGTTCCTGGACTCAAGCAATTAAGAGCAAGGGCTCAAGCAATTTTTTTACTTTCATAACTGATGCAGCAAGTCCAGAGGTGCTGGGGCAATGAACTGCCAAACCTAGAGGTCCTGGGGCTCAGCCCTGGCAAGTCCTGGCACACATTAAGCGCTGGGTTTGCTTGCAAAGTGCTCCCTGCACATATAGCTGTAAGTGTTTGATATTCCCTCTGTAACTGCTCACACAAATCATGGGATATTATTTCTCATCCCTAACTGCGGAAGCTCTTCTGACTCAGAGAGATTTCAAGATGGCTACACAGGCACTTCCAGGGGAAGTTTGATGAAAATGTTCCTATCCATGGGTACCCAAGATGCTTTGAGCCAGACCGTCAGCTGTGGCTGAGATGTTCTTGCAGAGAGCACACAGGGCTGGATGTCTGTAGTGTCTTATGCATTACACCTCAAACTGAATATCAAGAAGCAGCACGGACACAGTGGGCTCTAAATGACAGTGTTTGCTAAATATTTACAACATGCGAGGCCTAGCTAGAGCCATATGTTGCTGCTCTGGTAGGTTTCTGAACTCAGAAACATCAGAGGGATCACAAACTATTTAAAGGGATACTCCAGTTCTTATACTCTATACAGAGAGGGGAAGGAGAGGGTGGCCCAAAGACATCTTTCCATTTATCTGTAGTTGATTCAGATTGATTCATTCTTCAGTGTAATATACAGTAGCCAATGAGTGCTTGCTCCACGGACAGTTAGAGAACTAATTTATGTTTCAATTCCTCATTCATCCAGGAGCAAAAATTGCCAGGGGCTCTTAGCCAGAAGGAACATTCTGCATGGCTGGTACACCATCTACCCCCATGGCTGTAATTCAGTGGCTATGCTATGTGACATGGACACGGATGGTGGAAGATAGATTGTAAGAACAGCGCATAATGAAGTTCATTCTACACTTTTTTCGTGCACAATAGGTTTCTGTCCCAACAAAGAGAGATGCCCTTTAGCCAGAAGGTTGCAGTTTGGAAACAAATATGAAGACAGAAACTCAAACAAGAAGCTGTGTGCTCAGCCTGACCAGCTGAAAAAGGCCAGGCACTTCCCTGATCTCTTCTAATCCTTTCCCACAATGCCCTGGTTTATCAAAGTCTCCAGGTACATTGGTTGTGAACACAATGGGTTTCTTGCAGCCTTAGAATCAAAGTCCCCCTTTGTGAGGGGAGATTTGTCATTGGCCTGACATAGTTAACCGGGTTTCCCTTCTCCTGGCTGTTCTCTGCCTGGCTCTGAGCGTCCTCAACAGCTGCCCCAGACTCTGGAACTAGAATTTCTTCTTCCTTCCACTTCGGTCGTGGTCCTGGTGCAT
>NW_027130383.1:0-148348 GCF_026122565.2 Emydura macquarii macquarii
TATGGTATGGGGAAGGGGTTATGGGTGACACAGCCTGTGGCATGGGGGAAGGAAGGAATGGGGGGACACACAGGGCTCCTGTCATGAGGGAGTGCAGGGTGGCTGCAAGGAGTCCCTGAAACAGAGAGGGTGGGAGGGGGCACCCAGGTAGCTTGTGGGGGGACGGGAGGGATGGAAGGAGCCCCTGATGTGTGCAGTGACTGGCCTACAGAAGCCATGTGTGTGTGACCCTCTAGTTTATCATTTCTTCCTGGTCCTGGGCCACCAGGATTTGTGAATTCTTTGCTGTACAGCCACCCTGGCTCCGATAACAGGTTTTACTCTCTTACTCCTACACTGAAGCCAGTCCTATTGACAGACTTTGCACCCAGACCCCTTCAGAGGAGACGTGTGTGGGAGGTGTCACCGATTGTTCTGGGTGCACTGAATAACAACAATCAATTGCCTTACTGTAACAAGAGGAGCAGTCATATGTGTTAATTCAGACTGGATGCAAGAATTAATAGGTGAAGTCCCATGGCCTGTGTTATGTAGGAGGTCAGATTAGCTGATCAAAGTGGTTTCTTTTGGCCTTAAAAGACCCAAAAAACTATAAATCCTCTAAACAGGATGTTTCACTAGTTGTATGTTTTTGCTGTAGAAAGGCTGCCTGTAAGGAAGGGGGAAGGTGTGTGGGAGGAACCCTGGGTACCGAGATTTTGTATTCTAGAACCTGTAGAGTGTTCTGAGATCCACAGGGAGAAAAGATCAATGAATACATTTCCATACTGGGGTATGTATTCGATGCTAATACTCACACCTGTGGTGATCCAGACATAATTACAGTAATTCAATACTAAAATCTAGAGCCACCGATGCTTACCCTGCCTGGCCTCTAGATGTCATTGCTCTGCTTCAGACAGTCACGGCTCAGAGCATTTATCTAGTGACCCAGCCAGGACTGACAGGGACAGAGAGAGATCTCACACCACTGAATGATTAGCCATTAGAAATGAGCTAGTTTAGAGGTGGCCGTACCTGGATAGCTAAGTGTGTTCTGTGGAGCTCACGTAGGAGGAAGTGTTAATAGAGAAGTTTTACAGCAGCTGGACGCCCCAATATGTTTCCCAGATGACCTGCCTTCACGCTGCCAGAGCCCTCCCTGATCTCAGTCACTCACTCCCTGCTGGCAGAAGCCCTCACTGATCTGGTGTATGCCCTATGTGAGCGATCTCCATGCTGATAGTTTATCTGGTAGGACCCATGACAGTTACAGGGGAATAACTGGCAGACAGCCAGAGCCAGCCTGATCAATATTCAGTGCTTCAAAAACTCTGAAATGCTCAGTATTGTAATTCTAGCTGGGAGTGGCTAGCTGGAGTTTCTCATTTTAGGCTGTAGAGTTCATAGTGTAACCTGCTTCATCTCGCATCTTCTAGTCTTGGGTTTTATCTTCTGGCAAGTGATTAGGAAGCACTGGCAGGACCTGTAGTGAGATTGTCCAGTGTAGGGCATAGGCCTGCACAGGGGAAGCAATCACGTCTCCATAAGGGAGAAATCACACAAAGCTTCGGTGCTGTCATGGACACAAGGGGAAAGGCGATAATTCAGTGTGTCCATAGACTGGGGCTCTCAGAACTCAATCATTCAGCTGGAGACGGGCACCTGGCATGGGAAATTTTAATCCAAACAGTTCGGTTGGCAATGTTGTAAGCAGCTGAAAAGAGGCTCTTGTAATAAGAAGCATCAGGCCACCTTAACTATAGCTCAGGGGTTCTCAAACGGGGGGTCGGGACCTCCTGCATGGCTACAGCCAGAGCCCTTCAGAGCTGGGCTGCCGGAAAGCAGTGGCTGCTGGCTGGGTGCTCTGAAGGCAGCGCCGTGCCCCCCCTTACGAGGGAAGTTCGTTGACCCTGGCTTCCAGACTATCACCGGGACAGGCTGTAGGACGCTCCACTGGTGCACAAACAAAGGGCATTGTATTGTGGTGACAAACAATACGTTAAAAACCACCGAAGTTAAGAACACACACAATGGGGACAAACCCCCGGTCCCACAACCAGTAACACAACCCCTGGATCCCCAACGTCTCTGATATTTACGGTTGGTTTTCACTCCTCCCCAGGAGCGCTGGGCACGACCTGGTCTCCGTCTGCTTCGGCTCCAGGTCTGCAGTCGGCGGCTTCTGGTCCTCGATGTACAACTCCCGCGCAAACCGATCGTGTCCCTGCCTCTCTGCCACTCGGACGGACAGCCCCATCTGTGCTAGCGAGGGCCTTAAATCAGCTTGGTCCACTTCCCCTCAGCCAATCACTGGCCAGAATCATTTCCCGCTCTTTGGGCTGTGCAGACGGCACTCTGTTGTGCACACGGCACGCTAGTTTACTGCACACGGCACTGAACCCCAGGCTTCCCGCCTTTTTGCTCCGTATCCGGGCAGACTTGCCTTTGCTGGCGTCCTGCCAAGCATCCTGGCCTGATCCCAAGCCAGTCTGACTCCATCTTGGATCTGCCATCCAACATGGAGTCTGGCCTGGTCGGCTCCCCTCTCTTAACTGGGGACTCTCTGAACCTATTTACAGACATATAATCATTCCCCAACCCCCACCCCCCAGCAGCAGCGCAGAAGTAAGGGTGGCATGGCATGGGGGGGCCATCACTTTTTGGGAGCGAGTTGTCACAGCTGAAATATTTTCAAAGGGGTCCCAGAAAAAAAAGTGTGAGAACTCCTGTTAATGGTGCTGCAACCACCACCTATAAGAATAATTTTACACCCACTTTGACTAGTGTAAATGAGTGCGTGTGTCACAGCGCGATGGAAGATCAGGCCTTTAGAATTCAGCTTCCTCCTCGGTACAGTAGAACCTCAGAGCTATGAACACCTTGGGAGCGGAGGTTGTTCGTAACTCTGAAATGTTCGTAACGCTGAACAAAACATGATGGTGGTTCTTTCAAAAGTTCACACCTGAACATTGACTTAACGCAGCTTTGAAATTTTACTATGCAGAAGAAAAATGCTACTTTAAATCATCTTAATTTAAATGAAACAAGCACGGAAACAATTTCCTTACCGTGTCGCATCTTTTTTTTAAGTTTCCCTTTATTTTTTAGTAGTTTACATTTAACACAGTCCTGTGCTGCATTTGCTTTGTTTTTGGTTTCTGCTGCTGCCTGATGGAGTACTTCTGGTCCCAAATGAGGTGTGTGGTCGACCAGTCCGTTTGTAACTCTGGTGTGCGTAGCTCTGCGGTTCTACTGTAGTTGTTGCTGGCTGTGCAGGAGGAACATTAATAAAATCCTATTTTAACCCGTTGTCAGCAGCTCTGATTGATTACACGTGGGAGCTGAGCCTGCTAAGTGCAAAGGGGTCAGTCCACCTAATAGTGCAGCTCTGCTCTGAAAAGTGACTCTAAGGGGACCTCTGCACTTGGAGTTAGGGGTGTGCTTCCCAGCTCAAGGAGACAGATTTGCACCAGCTGGGTATGATTAAAATCTGAACTTAATAAACTATGCCATTGTAAGGCACATTTTTTCTGGTAATACTGCATCCACACTAGGGTTATAGTAGTAGAAGTATATTGGTAAAAAATGCAAAATACCCCCAAACTAAAATAGTTATACTGATACAAAACTGTGTAGACCAAGGCCGATTATTAGACACTTATGAAAATTGCACCCCTGATTAATACTAAGGGCTTTGAAAAATGTCAAGTGCTAAGTACAATAATTATTCTACCTTGTATCCCAGCTGAGCTGGGCAGTTGGTGTTTTTCCTCTGCAACTGGAGATATAGTACTGTGTAATCATCTTCAGGCTGCACCCTCTGTTTTGGGTTTTGTCTCCTAACACATGATTAGAAAATTAAGAGACGTGTTACCCGCACCTGTACTGAGATGGTCCAGATAAGGGCATATGCTCACAGCGGAGATGACACCTCCTCAAGTGTCTGCACTGAGAAATCACACAGGAAGCTTAGACACATGCATAGACACAAATAGCAGGGCAATAATTCAGGTGCTCATTAAACTAAACACCTCAGAACCTTAAGATGAGGAAAATTATATTGTGTGGACAGAAAATAAAGTTAAACCAAAGAATCATAGATGCAGATCACGTGCTGAAACAAACTGTGGCCCCATCTTTTATTCACTTTTTAAGATGGGTATCTTAGGACGGCTTCTTTTAGTTCCCCATCTGTAAAATGGGGATAATCCTCCTTTCTCCCAGCTTTCTGTCTATTCCTATTGTAAATACGTTGAGTGCAAAACTCTCTTGTGGGGGGAGTTGTGTGGGGTTCAAATTTGTCATTGCATTTTCAAGGAAATGTTTCAAAAAAGAATCTTTTGATTTTGGAAAAATTGTGTTCATTCTTAGTGGGGGGAAAATTCTTTTATTTTTCTCCCAATAGAAAGAGACGCAGTGGGTGGGGAGACTATTTAAAAAAAAAAAAAAATTCCCCATCAAACCAAACAAAAAAAAAAAAAATTTTTTCTCAAGGAAAAAGAAATTAACCCAAATGAACACTTTCTGTAAATATTATCGGTTTGGTTGGAAAGTCACTTTTTTGTAGAACAACCTTTTAATGAAAATTTTTTTACCAGCTTCAATTCAAAATGGCTTTGGAAACTTTGCACGTGTAACTGTGCAGCAGTAACCCACGCTTACCCGGCGGCGTTCCGATCCCCTCTATTGGCTACACCACAGACGTGTGAGTCCATTACCTCTCTGAACTGCAGAGGTTTTTTAGCTCAGGCAGTAAAGGTATTTATATCAAGAAGTTTGCTTCAACAACCCAACCTGCCAACAACCCACCCAGAAGTGTTGTTTTATAATTACAGACCACATCCGTGTGTACAAATAGCTCATTCTGTACACAGTACATTTGTTAATTACTGTAAATGTCTTTTGTACGGATTACTTGGGCATAAATAGTTGCATGTAAAAAAACCCAGCAAGTTTAGAAGTTTGAAATAGTGATTCTACATTTATTTTTCTATGAGTTTTATCTGCATAATTATTGCAGATTCCGACCCTCTGGTTTATTGTTTCATCGTCCATTGAAATGCAGCTGTTCTGGAATGAAACACGTCCCCTGTTTAACAGCAGCACTTTCAGAACAAGAACTAAAGAAGGATACGATAATGGCCTTGCTAGAGACAGGTGGAGTTTGTTTTTGTTGCAGTGCAAATCAGACAATACAATAATGTACATTTTTCCAGTCATAACATTTTTTAAGGCAACTAAGAGCTGGATATTTGAGTGATATTTAAAATTCTTTATCTGACGACAACAACTTCAACCCCTGATATTCCCCCTGAACTTCTTGACTTTATCCTTCTATTCCTGTTCTTTCATTCAGTATTTTCCATTCACTAGTTTCCATTAGAAAGTGTTACAGCCCACACTGAGTTAAATATAACCGTACAAAGCATTCTGCTCTTTGCTTGGTTTCAAAGAAAGGAAATGGAGAGTTTTAACTATTAAGCTGTCCACTACAAAGCTTTCACACCTTAAGCGCCTCAGCCCAGCTGTATTTTTACAGTACAAAGAGAGCTTGAAAACCTAGTGGAGAAGAACAAGACGTCTGAAGGACATTCTAACGCTGTTTGTTCACTGCGGTTACGTCCTGGTTATTTGCAGAGAGGCCTTTGCTCTTAACTACATAGCCCTGTTAGTGTTAGAAACATAGAATCCTAGAGTTGGAAGGGACCTCAGGAGACCATCTAGTCCAGACCCTACTCCAAGCAGGACCAACCCTAATTAAATCATCCCAGCCACGGCTTTATCAATCCAGGGCCTTAAAAATCACTAAGGATGCAGACTCCACCACCTCCCTAGGTAACCCATTCTAGTGCTTCACCACCCTCCTATTGAAAAAGTATTTTCCAATATCCAACTTAGACCTCCCCCACTGCAACTTGAGACCATTGCTCCTTGTTCTGTCATCTGCCACCACTGAGAACAGCCTCGCTCCATCCTCCCTGGAACCCCCTTTCAGGTAGCTGAAGTCACTATCAAATCCCCCCTCATTCTTCTCTTCTGCAGACTAAACAAGCCCAGCTCCCTCAGCCTCTCCTCATCATTTTCGTTGCCCTCCGCTGAACTCTCTCCAATTTGTCCACGTCCTTTCTGTAGTGGAGGCCCAAACCTGGACACAATACTCCAAATGCGGCTCACCAGTTGTACGGGGAGATGTTGAACAGAGCAGTAAAAGGGCCAAGGACCACGTGGTCATGTATCAGACTTGTTGCTAACAGCAGCCAAAATGGATAGGCCTTTCAGCAGGCCTGTGCAGCCTTGGCATGACTAAGCCAGGAGGGGAGGGAAGCCCCTTATCAGCCTTTGCCTGACCCTGCCTCCCTCCCTGATGCTCTGGTGGACGTGCTGGGATCTGTGTTTCAGGAAAAGACTGATCAGCTTATTTATGCATGTCCTGCAGGAGATGTTTGTCCAGGTCTCAAGGTATGCAAATTCTGTCAGAGCATACCTCGCTAATTCAGTACTCTGGTAACCTTAGGTCTAGCTTTTGAAGTTTTGTATCTTGTTCCTTGACGTGTTGTTGTACTAACAAGGATAAATGGGGTGGGGGGAGGAATCTCTGTTTGGGCTCAGTAGTGAGTGAGTGTGTTTTTTGGATCCTACAACGACAGCTGGAAGATCTGGCCAATCGGAAAGACGTCGCTGTTCCCACTCGAAAGTCGCCCCAGACGTCGGTAATTGTTGAGGGTTGAGGTGTGTTACTAAACCTGTTGCGGACGTGTGTAAGTGCTTGAACCTAAGTAAAGCATAGCTATGTAGTAAGAGCACTGTGGTGTTACACTGTTTCTACCAGTCCATCTATCAGCTGGACGGCCGTGTCTCCATTTGACTTATTTCCTGACACCACCTCGCACAAAGTAAAGTTACCACGAGCTCTGGGTTGGCAGAACCCCGGGTAACAGCGTGCCGAATAGAGGGGAATAATCACTTCCCTCAATCTGCTGGCAATGCTCCTACTAATGCAACCCAAATATGCTATTAGCCTTCTTGGTAACTAGGGCGCACTGCTGACTCATATCCAGCTTCTTGTTCATTGTAACTCCCAGGTCCTTTTCTGCAGTTACCACTTGTAGCCAATACTACAACACCTTTGTTTGCTGCATGTTTTTGCAAAGCCACAGACCAATGTTTTCACTCACGGCCCTGTTCAAGTTCACAAAATACATCTTCACAGACTGAATAGCTATTTGGGAGAATTCTTCCTCCTACCGTAGCAACTCCCCTGTTATATAAAATCAAACATGAACGTGTATTTTTGTAGCATTTTGGAATTGTTGTAGGAGCAGGTGCTGATGTCATGCACGTTACTAGAGGGTCACATTTTAGCCCTCTGAGTGAGACTCTCTATTGAAGGAGTTAGTTCTACTTTGCACAGACACGTTGCACTGTAGGTGTGTGTGCACCCAACACACTCAAGTCGGAGACTTTTCCCGGCAGTACCAATAATCAGTGCAGGTGCCTCTGCTATCCTTGTGCACAGAGCCAAATGTCTAAGGAGGGATGGCAGCTTTCAGAAAGAGAGTTTCTCTTCCGTCTTATTCCTGCTATAGTTTAGTTTGTCTGTCAGTCTCCTTGGCGCCTGACCCTCACCATGAGAGTGGAGAGCTCCTTCACGGGGAGCAGTGGCATATGGAGGGTCTCTGGCGCCCGGGGGCCAAGCCTACATTTGCGTCCATCCCAGGCATCACACCCCCCAGGGCAGAAGGGATCCCGGTGCCACCCCCCAGCTACTCTAGGGAGGGGGGATCTTTAGCTACTGGGGAGGTGTGAGGCTTGGGGGGGTGCAAATGCAGGCTTGGCTCTGCCGCCCCCCCTGCACTTATCTGGCGCGTGGCGCCCTCCTCTCCCACTGCAGCCCCACAGCCCAGTGCCAACTGGGACAGGGCAGCCTCACTCCCCGACCTGAGGAGGGGCCCAGCTGGCCCTTCACTATGCACGGGGGGAGGCATTGAGGGGCATCCCTCATCACTTCTTGCGCCCCCCTCCCATCATGAAAGCCCAGCCCGGCATGGTCGCCCCTTCCCCCCGAACTTACCCACCGCTCCAGCCCCGCAGCCTGGGGCCGGCTTGGACAGGGCAGCCTCATCCTCCCACCTGTGGGGGGCACCGGGCCGGCCCTTCATGCCGCACGGGGGGTGCAGGAGGTTCTGTGACCCTCAAAGCCTCCTTGTCCCTGCCTCCCGCGCGTTGTGAAAGGCCGGCCTAGTGCCCCCTCCCTGGTGCCCAGGGGCCTGGCCCATACCCCACTTCGGTACTCCACTGACGGGGAGTGCCCCTCCAGCTGCCCTGGCTCCGAAACTGGATTTGGATGAGAAACATCACTCCTCTTCCTATCCCGCGGTCTCCTCAAAGCAGCCAGAGCCATCTGAGACTGATAGACGGTCCAAGTCTCATTTTTCACCTCACAAAAAGGCACCAAACAAGTCCTCCAGGGCCGAGCTGAGGTCTGGTTGTAAGGACCAAGGCCTCTGAGGAGGTGCCATCAAAACCGGTGCTTTCACCTTTACTGGCGAGATCTCTGAGCCCAGCACCGTCAGGTCTGGTACCCGTGTTGGCAGCTGTGCACTTACCTGGGCTGTCAGTGCCGTCGACACCACAAACATTTGTGTTTACCTCTGCCAGTCTCACCTGTGCTGCAAGTGCCTCCTCTGATTCCAGTCACAGCAGCCTCAGCTATGTAGGCGCTGGTGTCACCGTGTCCCACTGAGGCACCATCGGTTTCTCTTGCATCCTTGCTGCAGTCCAGATCAGCTCCGCCAGCATCCAACACCGACTCACCCTTTGACCTTCCGTCCGCTTCATCTGCTTCCACTGGTGCTGTCAAGTACTTCCATGTCTGTTCCAAAGCCCCCGGGAAGTGCTCCCCTATTGAGAGGAGAGTGATATTCCCTCCTTCTCCTCCTCTTCAGACTCTGCACGATAGACTTCTGTTTCCTCCAAGGCAACATAAAGGTTGCCTGAAGAATACAAAGAACAGTTCTTGGCCATAGTCTCCAAAGGACACTTCACTGTGATGTTCCTCCAAGTGGCTATTGATGCATCTGACACGGCTCCATGCTCTATGATGACAGCCATCTTGATGAGACACACTTTTCTGTTGCAAACCCCTGGCCTCCCCAAGAGAGTTACAAAATTGTTTTAGGGAATGAAGCTATTTTCTCAAAAGACCAGTGATGAAGACTCATGTTAAGTTTACTGTGTGACTTTTCTGCGTGTCTACATCCCAGTAACAAAGAGATCTCAGGATGTCTCCAGATGGAGTTCTGAGCCTCCTAGATACTGCCCAATAACATCATCCACCTCGGTCCCTTCTCACCAGACTTCATCTACTTTGAAGCAGTCGTTCTGACATCGTGCTCGAGAACAGCAAACTGACAACGTCCCATATCCAATTTTTAGACATTCCCTGCCCTCCCTTTGGAAATGACCGATCTATCTGTATAGACAGACTGTTTGGGAAGGCGAAGGCTTCCCAGGCCTGTGATCCTCACCACCCATGCAGGGGGTTGAGGCAGGAAGATGGGTATGATGGGATGTATCTACCCCACACTCACCTGGCAGGGTTTAATGCAGGACTGCTGAGCTCAGGGTCCCTGGGTAGGAAGCTGGAGAAGAGGGAGGGCCTGGGTTCTCAATCAGCCACAGGGTGAGTGAGGCCATGAGGAAGAAGTCTGCCAAGGACTAATAATGAGTTAAACCTCCCCAGGAAGGGGAAATACGGACAGTGACACAGCTGGAGGGCCGAGCCATGAAGAGGATGCTGCAGTTCTGGAAGCTGCAAGAGGGGCTGCAGACGAATAGCAGAGATGGAGTGATGGTGTGCAAACCATGGATGTGGGGGCGTTAGCCTCGAGTCAATCCCCAGAGTACCAGGAGAAGGTGCCAGTCTGGCGGTGAGTGAGGTGCCCTGGGACAAGGATTTATTTATGATGATGATAATAATAAACTAGGATATAACCTCTTTGTCATCGATTTCTCCTCCAGACAGGAAGCTGGCCTGAAATACCTGCTGAAATGGTTTGAGTCCTTCCTGGAGGGACTCAACCAATGGGGACTCAACCAATGAGTAGTGATGGGAAACTGCACTCCCACCACCGGACCCCTCACTTGGAGTCAGACAAGGATCGATTTTCTCCACGGTCCTTTTCAGCATATACATGCAGCCAGGAGGTGAACGGGTCAGATGACCTGGACTCAGGTGCCAGCAGTCGGCAGAGATGTGTGTCATCTGCATATCCCTCACCACCTGCGACCATACCACTGCCACCAAGATGGCCCAGCACTCGGCTGAGATCACCTCGTGGATGAAGAACAGCTGCTGAAGCCGTGCCTGAGTGAGACAGAAGGACACTGGTGGACAGAGGGAAGCATTTTGAAGAACTCACAGCCATTGGTTGAAAGTCACACCCACAACTGGGCAAATCAGGAGCACTCTTGTATTCCTTGCTGATGCTGAGCACTCGTGGAGCAGCATCTGAGAGTGACACTTTCTGCCATCTCTGCTTGGGTAGAGGCTCCTTCCCAGGCCGGCAGGTGAAGACCTGGCCTCAGTTATTCCCACGTTTGTTACTCTCAGCTGGATCACAGCAATACAACATGCCTGGGCATGAAACCTTCAGCGCTTAGGGAACTCCAGCTAGTACAGAACAATGCAGGTCTCCCCTCAGCAGCACAGGCTACCATGGACACATCAGACCTCTCCCGCTCTCTACCCTGGCTTCCCATAGAACTCTGCATCAAGTTCAAGGTCTCGGCTCTTGTCTTCAAAGCACTCCATGGCCTGGGCCCAGGGTAGCGAAATAATTATCTAAAGCTCTAGGATGAAGACTGTGGTCGACGACTTCATTCCCCCGGCTCAAGGGAACTCTCAGCTATAAGGACAAAGCCCGTCTGTGCAGGAGAAAGAACTTTCTCTGGAATGAACTCCCCTGAGAACTAAGGATCATCACAAACTTTGCCATCTTCCACTCCAAGTGCAGGACACATTTCTTTGACCTTGCCATCTCTAATACAAACGCACAGCAACAAGTATATTTCTATGAAAAAGCAAAACAAAAAACCCCAAACCCCACCAAACCAAGACACTCCACTGCACATTTTCCTCTGGGGAAGTGATGAGAGAACAAACACGTAACAGATGTTGGTCACATTGCTTAATACACTACTAGAAGTCTGACACTAAGGTGATGAGCGCGGCATAAGATCCTACACAGAACAGAATATTAATACGTTGCTGTTCAGCAGAGGGCAGACACATGCATGAGACTGTTCTAAGGCACAGATCTCCCTTCTGTACCCTCTCACCTTCCTCTGTACTGCCATGGCTGGAGATATAATTTATGCTGATTTAAATATTCCTGGAGCCAGTTCCTCTTCAAGACCACCACAACGATCTCAGCACCTCAGTAAGTGGATTTTGTTTCCTATTTTTGTTCTGATATGGTCAGTTTTTGGTTAGAAATTCCGTTTTTTCTAAGATATTTTGTGTTTGGCTTGCAGCACAGATAGCTTAGAGAAGCTGTGTCCAAAGCCAAGAAGCAGCTCTGTGCTTTACGTATGGTGGGACTTAGCTAATGTGAAATTCTGTACCACCCTCAGCATTTGGTAACTGCATTCCGTTAAGGTGATCTAGTGCACTTTAGTTTGTGTCACAGAAAACTTCATAGCCACTGACAGTGTAAACATGCAAATACAAGTGCAATACCATCCAGCTGTGCTTTGTATGACACCTTCCTACTTATTTCAGACATATTTGGAGCATACCAGTAAACCATTGAAGTAACAATACATAGCATAATGGGTTCTAGTGAGGGGCAGAGAGCAGCATATGGGGTGAGTCAGAGGAAGAATGATTGAGCACGGGGGAGGTGGGGAGCTTGTAGAATAGAATTTAATGGTTGTGTTATAGAGAAGGTTCAAATCCACATAGGTCTGATAGAAGAGGTGGAATCTGAAGCTAGGTAGGGAGCCAGTTCTGTGCAGAGGGTCAGGAAGAAGGTGGCAGATGGTAGGTACTGAGGGCAGGGGTGGATTTAGGGGGCAGGCAACCCAGGTGATCGGGCATGGGGGGCACCAGGCTCGGGGTGAAATTGGCTACAAATGCAATAAAAATAAGGTATTCAAAAGTTTAACAAATGGGGGAAGGGGCCGACGACTTTCCTCGCCTGTGGTGCCATTTGGTCTAGGGCCAGCCCTGACTGTGGGGGCAGGAGGGAAGAGAGTCTGCTAGCCTGTAGGGAGAGCGAAGCCCAGTGTCTGAGGAATGTAGGAACTCGAATTACGGGGCTGCCAACCTTGCGTTTTAGTTTCTACTGACGTGAAGATCTGAAGTAGATTTTTTTTTACGGACACAGTAAACTTTTCACTACCATCACTAAAAATACCATAAACAATACAATAATGTCACAGAAGTGTGTACTCACTTGCGATAGTCTGTACACAGGAACTCGGAATTATGCCGTTGTTTTAGCTGCAGTTAATTGATCAGTCGGGTTCTTTGGGCAGGTGAAATAATAGAAAACAGGAAACTGATAAAGTCCTGGTCAGTGCAGTTTTTTGATAAAAGAAGTGATTCTGAGTGATGCCAATCAATGTCAAAATACATGTTTTATTTCTACCCAATTTCATGGACATTTTCATGTATTTACGGGTTTACGGACAGTGTTAAAATTGTACATTTTTTACTGACTGTCCATAAATGTATGGACGTAGTTACTGGGACCAAAGAAGAGGAAGAAAGGAGAAGAACCTGGCCAAGGAGAGGTGGGGGTGGGAATGACAGAGCTAATGAAGGGGATTTTTCTACTGGATGCTGAAACGACACAAAACCAGGAAAGCTCTCCAGGGACAGAGATGATGTGTTCTGTTTGTGAGTGTAGGACAGACAGCGAGTTATTGCACCATAGCTCAGCTGAAGCGTGGAGAGTCGGGAGTTAGGGGGGATGAGGACAATGACGCATTATCAATGTTTTAGGAATATTTAAAATACAAGGAACCACATGTTGCAATTTAACTTAATGGCTGTAGTCTGAATATCAGAAATAATTTGTGATTCCCCTGAAAAATTATATTAAATGAATTAAAAATATTGATGCTTTGGAGGCTGTTTGGGAAAGAATAATGTAAATATTAAATAGCTATTTTACAGTGTATTTTCTGTAAGTACAGTAAGGTTACAGATTTACTTGAAGGAAAAAAGAACTTACAAGGCGGGAGGGTGACGAAGTCTCACATCCTAGGCTGTGTTTGGAATTTAGCCAGAGCAGCGGGAAGTAGCAATGTCATCTGGGTTCCTCTACCTGGCCCAGTCTGGTCAGGACGTCTTTCAAGATCAGGATGATGAAGGCCCAATGGGGTAGCAGTGGATCTCAGGGTCTTAGGAGATGGTCCGCGTGGCAACCATGATGGTAACGCTTGCTGTAGTGGTTGCTGGCAGACAGCTTCTTCTCGGCTTTCTCTTTTCCATACCCCTCCCCCAAAAGTTCTTTTAAGGACCCCGAAACAGAGTGGTGGGTGGAATAGTCCATCCCCTCAGTATTTTATTTACCAGTTAAGCCTATTTTCTGACATGTCAAGGTTGGTTCATTAATTTCCAGTCCCACACTCCTCCTGTTTACCAAACAGGATCTTAACACAGGCCTTGATTTGTATCCGTAGGGTTTTTTGTTTGAATGAGTTGTCTTTCCATCTCCCTTCTGCACCTCTTCCTATCACCATTCATTATTACAGGTTATTGTGACATGTAACAAACTTTCTCACCTCTCACATTTGAGCTCACAATTAAGGTAAATTTGTATAGTTTTTACTGATGTGAAGATCTGAAGCTGATTTTTTTTTACTGACACGATAAACTTTTTACTGACATCACTAAAAATACCATAAACAATACAGTAATGTCACAAAGTGTGTACTCACTCACGATATTCTGTGCAGAGAAATTTGGAATTATGCAGTTGTTTTAGCTGCAGTTTATTGATCAATCGGGTTCTTTGGGCAGGTGCAATAATAGAAAACAGGAAATTGATGAAGTCATGGCCGGTGCAGTCTTATGATACAAGAGATGATTCTGAACTATGCCAATCCATGACAAAATACAATGCTTTATTTCTATCCAATTTCACAGACATTTTCATTTATTTACATGTTTACGGACAGTGTTAAAATGGTACTTTTTTTACTGACGCTCTGTAAATTTACAGACGATTGGCAACCCTGCTCAGTTCTCAGAACAACACTCACATGGTCATGGTATATCATGAAACATAGCGTGGCTGGGGAGCCTGGTCTATTAGGGCGTGTTTGTGGGCCTGGAGCAAAATCTGAAACTGGAACTCTCCACGCTTCCGTGTTTCATCCAATAACCCTATTGTTCCACAGGTTTGGGGACACACTCAAATAGGAGGTGTGGAGCAATCTACCCTTGTTAGCATCGCCTCTGGGTGGCCCTGCAACCCATCAATGAGAAGAGGGGAATGAGACACCCAAACTGCAATTCTATGAGACCCACAGTGGGTGACATTTCAGAATCAAAATACTGCATTTTGAGGGTATTCGTTTTTTTGACAAAAAGAAATCAACATTTTCTAGAGAAAGCAAACGCTTTTAGCAAAAAAAGGAAAAAAAGAGAAAATTTCAGTCCCAAATTCAATTTTCTATCGAAAAATAGTTTTGATGGAAAATGTAACCATCCATATGCACTATATTTAGCTTAGGCTCTCGCTGACATATAGACAAACCCATTGCCTACAACAGAGCAGCATGTGTGTAACTGTGATGCAGAGCCTAGTTCTCCATTGCCTTATTCCTTCCTATGCTAACAGTGCTGATGCATCAGCCAGAGATTTACTCTGCAGCCATACGGTCAAATAGCTCTGATAGAGTAAATAGCTAGGATCATTAGTAAAGATGGCTGTAATTTTTAGAATTCTGAAATTTCAAAATTTGAAAAACCAAATTGGAAAAAATATTCAGCAAAACACTTGCAAACTTTTTGACCCGGGGCGCGTGCGTGCGTGTGTGTGTGTGTGTGTGTGTGTGTGTGTGTGTGAGTGAGGGGGCTTCAGTGGGGCAAAAATTTTAAAATTTCGAAAAAATTGGGAACACTTTTTGGACTGCTTATTATTAATTCTCTTCCCGGTTCCCACGACCTCTCATCTTTAGTTCTTTTCTCAACATTCAAAAATGGTTTGATTTACTCGGGTGGCCCAGAGGTGACAGGGCCTCTGGATGACAGGCTTAGTATTATTTTTATTACAGGAGCACCAGTCATGACTGGGGACTCGTTGTGCTAGGCGCTGCACAAACATTTGGTCTTTCAACAAGACCATTTATGAACTAAGGCCCCAGTCCTGCTAACACTTACACACACACACACACTTTATTTTTTTCATATAACTGGTCCTGTTGAAATCAGTTGGACTACTTATGAGCTTAAAGTTAAGGGCAGGCACAAGTATTGTCACCCCTCTGCTCAGTGACAGCAGACAGTGGAGCCTGCCCTGTTGTTTTGACACTGGAGAAGAATTCAGTGAGCTGGAGGCTGGGTATTTTCTCGGTGCAATCTGTTTATTTACACCAGATACACCAGTCCTGGAATGGACGTGCTCACAGATGACATGCAAACAGACCCTTTTTTTCAGGAATCTCAAACCAAATACCAATGCCTGGTTCCCGGGAAGCAGCTCTGCCCCAAGATGTGACTCTAGTCAGAGAAATTAAGGCAGAGAGCAAACTGCCCTGCCAGTGCAATAGCTCCCCCACAAAGTAACTATACCACAAAATGAACAATAACATCGCATTTCTTCAAAGACTGACCAGTGCTCACACACTGCAGGGAAAGGAATTTATCTGACCGTGTGTAACAGCACCACCTGGTGACTCCTGACATACCAGCGTTTATAGAACTGGGATCTACATAAATGGGACAAAACACACAGGGGAATGGCTGTGTAGAATGAGTGAGGGAGGGTCGTCCATGCAGAAGGGACAGTGTGGAAAAAGGTGTGAAGGTGATTCTAGGATAAATGGGTGAAAGATGCTGCCTTTGTTAAAGTTGCCCCTCGTGTTATATGGAGAGGAGGGGAACTCCCGTGTAAGGAGGCTGCAATTGGCTCCAGAGAAGAAGTTTCATTATTTCTCACACTGCTGCTGATGGTGTTTCTCACAACATTGTCTCTTCTAGGTTCCCCTCCATGTCCTCGGTGGCATCATATCGCTGTACGGGTCGGATGGGCTGGGAACATTGTCCTGACAATAGCTGTGATAGTGCTGGGGGTTTGGGGTAAGTAGCTCCAATCTATTTATCCGTTTGGGTTTAATGGTGCACCAACTCGGAATGAATATTCCATTCCGGATTCCAGTCCATTTGCGAATGAAATCCTAGACATTACATCACCACCCAGGGCCAAATGTTACAGGCACAAAGTGCAGTTAAGAGCTGAGACCTGTGTGATCCAGGTGAGACATGTTTACTGTTACATGTGGACAAAAGACAGAAATGCCACCTATACTGTGTAGTGAATGGGATTCTCTCTTCCTCTATCCGCACCCTAGCAGTGATGAATACTACACTGTTTGATCATTTTACACCCTCCACAATTGGTTTTTTTAATCTCTAAATAGCTGCAATAGAAGTGATTATTATTGACGCTGATGCTGTTTTGAAGTTTCCCAGTTGCACGTCCCATGTGAAGGACAGACCGGAGGAGCTCAGAATACATCGGAAAAGAATGAAACCAGAATCGTCAATAGCACTGAATGCAGCTCCTGCCTGGAGGATTTCCGGTCTCGCTTGAAACCAATTCTCTGTGAACCCCACAATGGCAGCATGGCAGGTGACCACAGCTCCTACTGTCCCAGAGCCATGAGTCGCTCTCCCTTAAAGATTTTGCAAAAATCTTGCTGTGACTAAAACCCCAGTAACCATGTTAAAGGGACACTGTAAGCTTGAAATACATTGGACCAGATTCTCATTCATACTGAGGCCCCTTACATTACTCCAGTGCTGCGATCCCAAAGCATTCAAAAACCATGAGTCAGGCCCTAAAAAATCATGAGATTGGCTTACGGTAGGAAAATTAGACATTTTGGGTTCTTTAGATTTGCCTTCTGATTTCTGAGCCTGTAGGTTGCACATGGGTCATGCTGTCAAACTTTTCTCTGCAATTATGACAGATGGAAACTTTCTTTAATGAAACAGAGTCTCACATAATCCCATGACTCCGGGAGCTGGGCTTGAAAGAAAACACCAAACTTCACAAGAAGTGAGATAAAAATACGAGAGATGGCAACATGTTCAAAGTGACAGTGTAAAGGGGGCTAACCATGGGAGTAAACTTTCATATTTTAGTCAAAGTGTTCAGGAGGAGGAAGGTTATTTCAACAATAACTAGAAAAGTAAAAATGCAACAAGTTTTCTGCAAAGATTTTCGTTTTGAAAAAAGGCCATTTTTGTGTCAATCAAGTCTCCTGGTAACTGCAGCAGGAAAACAATGTTCAGACAGCAGGTGATTTTTCAGTAGATGGGGCACTTTTAAATATGCTGTAATGCTTTAGGTTTGGTTCTGATGTACTATGCACCCCAAACGCCTCTGTCTTTTTTTTTGTTTTCATCACCCCACTTGGTGGGTGCAAGATAAATGCTGTGGCTGCGTCTTTCTGTACCAATAGGATTATTTCACTCTCCCTGTCATCCTGCTGCTCTTTGTGTAGCTCCAGCTATTTATACTGGTAGCTCTTTGGGGCAGAGACTGTCTTACCATGTGTATGTGCAGCATCTACCCCAGTGGGGCCCTATCCAGGCTTGTGGCCTCTCTGTCCTACTATAATATTAATTATTGATTATTATTGATTTGTATTGCGGCAGGAGCAAAAGGCTCAGTTGTGGACCAGGCCCCATTGTGTCAGGTGCTGTAAAAAACATATACAAAGACAGCGCCTGCCCCAGAGTTTACAATCTAA
The DNA here is from genome assembly GCF_026122565.2 of Emydura macquarii macquarii. NCBI lineage: Eukaryota > Metazoa > Chordata > Testudines > Chelidae > Emydura > Emydura macquarii. Next base: position 17,977 of record NW_027130383.1, read on the forward strand.
GTACAGCAAATTAATTCTCAGCTGTTTGTGCAGGGGAGCAGCGGTGACATCTAGTGGTGAGAGTAATTCCCATTGCTGGAATACAGGCAGCTATACTCTTAGTGTAATAATACCATGTCTGTAGAGGTTGGATCACAGAGTTTTTTACAAACTATGTAGCACTCTCAGGAATCATTTCCCCCACTTCTGAAATGCAGCCATCTCTGGGGTGAAACTCAACAGCTGTTCAGCAGCACACAGCAAGGCTGATGACTGGAAGGTAACTAATATAATGCCAATTTTTAAAAAGGGCTCCAGTGTGATCCTGGCAATTACATCCTGGTGAGCCTGACTTCAGTACTGGGCAAACTGGTAGAAACGACAGTGAAGACTAGAATTAACAAACACGTAGATAACCATGATGTGTTGGGGAAGTGTCAACAGGGCTTTTGTCAAGGGAATTCTCCATGGGAGTCAGCAAGCAGGTGGATGAGGGAGATCCAGTCAATATCGTGTGCTTGGATTTGCTGAAAGCCTTTGACAGGGTCCCTCACCAAAGGCTCTTATGGTAATAAAGTAGCCCTGGGATAAGAGGGGAGGTCCTGTCAGGATCAGTAACTGCTTGAAAGAGGAAACAAAGGGTAGGAATAAATGGTCAGTTTTCACAGGTGAGAGCGTAAATAGCAGCATCTGGCAAGGATCTGTACTGGGACCAGCAATGTCAAACATATTCATGAAGTGGCAAAGTTTGCAGAATTTACAACATTATTCAAGGTAGTTAAGGCGAAAGCTGCCTGTGAGGAGTTGCTGAGGGAGCTCTCACAAGTGGGTGACTTGGTAACAAAATGGCAGATGAAAATCACTATTGATAAGTGCAAGGTAGTACAGACTGGGAAAATAATCCCAACTATACCAATGCACTGATGGGTTTTTAATGAGCTGTTATGACTCAAAAAAGAGATCTTGGGGTCACTTGGGATAGTTTTATAAAAGCTTCCACTTAATATGCAATAATGGTCAAAAAGGCCGACAGTATGTTAGGAACTGTTAGGAAAGGGATAGAAAATAAGACAGAAAATATCATCATGTCTCTGTATAAATCCATGGAGTGCCCACACCTTGAATGCTCTGTACAGTTCTGGTCACCCCAGCTCCAAAAGGATATAGTGGACCTGGAAAACAAAGATGACAGGACACGAATGAGGTGGAAAAAGTGACTAGAGACGTGTTATTTACCCTTCCCACAATGCAGAAAACAGGGGTCACCCAATGACATTAATGGACAGCAAGTTAATACGAGGGGAAATATTTTTTCACCTGAGACACAACTAACCTGTGGAACTCATTGCCAGGGGATGTTGTGATGGCCAAAGAACTGGGTAACTGGGCTATAAATAAATAAATAAATTCATGAAAGCTAAATCCATCACTGGCTATTAGCCAAGCTGGTCAGGGATACAACCCTGTGACTGGTGCCATGCTGACCCTCCGATTACCTGCAGCTGGGAGTGAACGATGGGTGGATCACTCCATAGTTACCCTGCTCTGTGCACTCCCCTGCAGCTCTGGTACGGGCACTGTCAGAGACAGGACACTGAGCCGTCTGGACAGTGGGCAGAGCCCACATGGACGCTCTTATGTTCTTAGTGACCCAGGTGGGTCTTGCTTTAGTTCTCAGCAGAACCATGGCACCAGCAGTGGCACAGCGCCCCTACTGCCAGGCTGGGCACTGGGTTCAGTTCTGCCTTAATAGGGGGTGTTCCTCCTCCGCACGCCGTCACCGTATTGTTTGTTTCAACGCTGAGTTCCCTCGAGGTCTCCCGTCGGAGCACAGGCTGGGCCTGTCTCTGCTCAGCTTTTATGATCTGACCCGGTCAAACCCCAGGAATTACATTTTACTGCATCAATCCAGCCAGTCCCAGCCAGTGATTCCTGCACTGAGCCCAGAACTTGTGAGTGAGTCGGAGTAGATCTTTAGTAAGAGAGCAACACTTCAAGCGAATTCTCTCTTCTCTGACCCCCCAGCTCAGCTAGTGGCCCATAGTCCGGACCTACAGCATCCCCTGCTGTTTGAGTACTGACCCCTGAGAAAAACCCTCGCTGGTACACCGAGGCTGAAGGCTCTTTTCATGCCTGTAGGAGAAAACTTAAGCAATATCTCGGACTAGAGCTGATACCTGCAAACCTAGTTCATGAAAAATATGAAAAGAAATAAAAGTTTGATGTCCTTTGAAGGACGTAGAAAAGTGACAGTCCGTCCTCTCTTTTCTAATGGAGGGAAATGTTAAAAGTGTTTAAATCCCCTCCAAAACTGAATGAAATCCTCTCTCCCCCCCTCCCCCCCCCAAAAAAAATCAGTATTTCCATTTTGAGTCTCCTCACCCTACCAAAAAAATGAAAAATTTCAGCCAAACTAAAAACTTTCATTGTGGTCACCTTGGCATTTTCCATTAAAAATCAGCTTTGAACAGGAGTTTTCAGCCAGCCAGAGTTTGAGTTTTCAGAACTAACGACACCTCTGTTCCCATCTCTCTCACCAGAGGGCTCCGGGTGCAAACTCTGCCCCAGGGACTGGCAGCTGCATGGGGACAAGTGCTACTGGCTGTCTAAAGAACATAAAGCCTGGACTGGGAGCCGTGAGGACTGCTCGCAGAAGAGCTCTCGCATGCTGGTGATCCAGACCCAGGAGGAGATGGTAACAAAATACAGGATCATAAACCTCCAGCTGGAGAGAGACAGGAGTCACTGAGCACAGTCCCAGTGCAGCGGGTTTATATCCAGCCTGCCTCGACCCCCCGCCTCATTTCTCCTTGTCCCCCAGTTCATCAAACGCCCACTGGGGTGTTTTCTCCCCTTCTTGGAGCCTAGCTTATGAACACAGAGTTCAGAGCAAGAACACCACAGATTTTCCAGCCCTGACGTCCCTTCCCAACTGGCTCCTGCAGCCTTTGCACCCCTAAGGGCTGCCTTGTAGCTGCACCCGGCCTTTACCTCTGTCTAGGGGCGCCTAGTCACAGGTGAGACTGAACCCAGGACCCCCTTAAAGGGCCAGCTCAGCCTGTGACCCCCAGGCCTGGTACTGGTGTTACCACGTTTGCACAGAGAGAGCCACATTTCCTGCCCCTGCCCTGGGACTCTGCCCGCCCAGGGGAGAGGGTGAATTAGCTCAGGTGTGGATGGGTTCTCCAGCTGCAATCATGGGCAGAGCCACTGTAGCCAAGAGCAGGTATGGAACGGGAGCGCTCAGGGAATTCTAGCCCGTTACGGCACATTCACCCCAGCCCTCGGCTTTGCACTTCCCAGGATTTCATACAGGATGTGATACGAGGTGCAAATCAGGTCTGGACTGGACTTAAAGTGACACCCCCGGAGAGGACATGGACCTGGGTGGATGGTTCCCGCTTGGATCAAACACTGTGAGTGCTGCCTGAGGTTTGCTATGCTTTGGGAAAGCTCTCATTGTATAACTTGCTCATTTTAAATGTACCACGTCTGTCTGTCAGAGGTACTTACCTGCCATGTCACTGTGGTCCCTGAGCACCTCACAATCGTCAGTGAATTAATCCTCACAACACCCCCGTGAGGCAGGGCAGTGCTGTTCTCCACATTTGACAGGTGGGTAAACTGAGGCACAAGGTGACTAAGTGACTTGCCCTAGGTCGCACCAGGCATCTGTGGCAGAGCAGGAATTGAACCCAGGCCTCACAGGCTAGCGCCCAAACCCCTGGACCCCACTTGCTCTGTCACACCCCTACTTCCTCTGAGAGTGGGGGGAGTTGACAGTCACCGTGTATAAGAAAGGTGCTGCTGATCCCACCGCTGCTAGGCAAGGAGGGGGGGGGGCATCAGTACAATGTTTGCTAGGGCAGTGGTGATGGGGGCACCCCATGAGAGGTGATCCCTAGGACCCTGCAGTGCTGTATGGGCTGAGCTGGGCTCCTGGGTTTTACACCTTGCCCCAGGCCTTTTGACTCCCAGGGTCAGACTGCAGGGGAAAGGTGCTGATATCTCCCAGGCACTAGCCACTTGTGGGGCCAAAATGAGTCGCCGCTCCCAGGAAATTGGGCCAATCCTCATCATGTGATAACCACTCTCCTTTCTCACCTTCAGACAGCCTTGACATTTCATTTATCTTCAATAGAGAGCTGAGTGGACATCCCACTGTGATGCATGTGGCAGTTTGCTCTCCCAGAGCGATTACTTCAGGCTCTCTGCAAACTCAGGCAGACTTGCTGCATTTGTTAGAGCTGGGTCACATTGTGCAGGTTTTCTTCCAATCCATAAGGGCCCGAGAGTTTGTTTCCAAAGGAAAGTGGAAACGCGGGAGCACAAGAGGGCAGCTTCTCCAGAAAAAGCACCAGTGGCTGACCCACTGTGATTCAACCCAGGTCCTTGCGAGAGACAGCCAAACTCACCCCCTCTCGTCCTGCAGTGCCTTTATCAACAGAAGCTCTGTAGGAAAATTACAGAGGAAGGACAATGCTGGGGAGCCAAGTTTCCCGTTAGAGTGACGGTTGAGGAGAAATAGCTGCTGCTGGGGCCGTCTCTTGTTAAAGGGAAGCACAATGACAGTGACTGTCGCTTCTTTCTGCAGCTTCCAAGTCTTGGGCTCTGCTGAAGGGAGCAGCTGTGGAACACTGAAAGGCAGCCGGATTCACTCTGAGACGTGCGATGCTGAACTCAAATGGATCTGCCAAAAAGAAGCTGTTGTGATATAAGCAGTGGGACGCAGGATCTGGATTTGTAATGCAAAGTGCCCAGCTTTAGTCTCACACGGGCTAGATTGCGGCTTTAGGCAGAGCTGTGAGGCAGGGCAGAGTATAATGCACATCACACCAGGACGCAGCGGGACTCAGGCACGCTCTAAATCACAGTTCCTCCTCGGCTTCCTGCTGACTCCTAGGTGCAGTAAAGGGACTGGCACATTTCCCCTAAACCAGCTGTAACTTACCCCCCAGCCGCCCCTTCTAAGTCCCACATTTGGGGTTTTTCTTAGAGCCCTGGCTCCTGGAATCCTGCGAGTGGGCCAGTCTCAGCACTCATGGTTTTCTTAGGATGGGCAGACAAAGGGGAGTCTTTGACCCTAGCAGAGAACGCTAGAAACCATGCCTGCCAATGGCTCACCACCCAGACGGGCAATAAAAAGAACTCAGCGTTCAGCATTTTTAAGTCTCGTGATTTTTAAGTGGATCTCTCAGTTTTGAGGCCTGACTCATTTGTAACTCGTGTTTATCAATACAGCAGGTCACCGAACACGCTGCCCGCCTGCAGGGAGGGAGCAAACAGTCACACCAGCTCCGCTTACTGCTGTGCAGCTGGAGCCAACGTCCAGGTAACCCCGGAGAGCTGCAGGGCACTGTTGTTATACTCTGCGGGGCCCAAGGGCTCCACTACTCTATAGGTGCTATAGAGGCAGAGCTACGTTGCCACGGTAACCCCCAGTGTAGACACAGATGACAGCGATGGAAGGGTTTTTCCATCGCTGTAGGAACTCCAGATCTCTGAAATGCAGGAGGTAGGTCATTGGAGGCATCACTCCAGACTGCTACAGGTCCATGGCCAAATGCTTTGGTGTTGGCACGTCAACGGTCAGCCCCTAGGAGTGGAACGCTGGGGGGCACTGAATTCTACTGGGCATAAATAATACACCTGAAATAACAGCTGGTTTTGATTGACCCCGGAACAGCTGGGGAAGCCCAGGGGTGGTACTCACACCCACAGTTTGCTCATCACAAGGAACACACGAACGTGTCAACTGCCGAGGGTACTGCCGCCTGCTTCTGCAGGCCTTGCTCAACCACAACGGTAGGTTTATGAATGCCAGGGTGGGGTGTACCAGGAAGTTGCATGGTGCCAGGGTACGGAGGAGATGTGGCTGTCTGATATGGCAGAATCCATCAGTGCAGAGCTGCAGGATCATTCCCTTGAACCAGTACATAGAGATCCTGTTGAGCAGGCACGCTGACACGTGTCTTGACCCACATGGGTGCTTCCTTTGATGACGCAGATTAGGAAATGCAGATTGGGACTGTGAATCCATAGTTGCTTAATGGCCCTGGCTTTGAAGTCAGCAACCTTCATTTCCATTTTCAAAGCTTCAATCTCCAATGGGTAAACCGAATGTGAGAGCCAGAAACAATCCTTCCTTAGTTTTCATAAAGTCTGCCCATCAAGTAAATTTCTCATTTTAACACACATTATTGTTCTGGGGTTAGTTTAGTGCAAGGATACCAATTGCAGGAAAATAATCGGCAAACCAATACTGTTACTTTTCTTTGCACTATTTTAACATACAAGTGAACTGATACACTTTGAGCTTCACACTCGAGAGAATTGTTCTGAGACTGTGACCTGAGCTGGCCTGTCAGCATCACAGGGCCCATTTGGGGAGGCTGAAGGCAAGCTGGTGCTACTGACAGAACTGTTTGAATGCCAGCGGTACTAACGCCAGCCATAGTGTGGCCTGCTGCAGCCTGCACAACATTTGTGGGGATCAGGGTGAGAACTTTCACCTGGAGTGGGCTCAGGACATTGCTGGGTCGCAGGCTCAGTACAGCCAACCAGAAATCCTCCCTGTCATCACTGGGGTTGAGTCCCGGGGAGCAAGAAAAATAGAGATGTCTTGTGCATCCCCCTTCTTGTATCAGAGGCTGATATGTATGAGGGAACATGGTGTTGTGTAACCGACATACCTATGTGCTACTGCTTTTCTGTGACTGTGGAGGCTGATGCTTTCCTAAAACCTTTGGGTACACCTTTCTGGCTCCCCTCCCTATCCCCCCAAGTGCACTCACACCAAACCAAACAACAAAGTAGCGAACACTGAAAAACCTTTGCAGGTATCCGAGCTGTGTGCCAGCAGTAGGAATGGAACGAAATGCTTGTTCGTCTCACCCGTGGAGAATGCATGGTGCGGATTGTACAGGGGGGTAGAGGAGTGGAATGAGCAGGGTGCATAGCCCTCTTTGAGTGATTCAGAGCCCACCCCACTATCCAGTGCAGGACAGAATAGCATGAAGACCAGGGGCCCTGCTGATGATGCTAGAGCTAGATCAGGAATTTGGTGGCCAGCCTTGTGAAAACAGGGTTACTTACCAGTAACTGTTGTTCTCCGAGTGATTGCTCATGTCCATTCCAATATAGGTGATTAAATAGCCATACCTTGGAGGTGGGTAGGAGTCAGCATTGAGCTGCTCTCATCAGCACAGCTCTGCCGAACCCCATGTTCTCAGGGGACGCCTGAGCTGGCCCTACGGGGTGAGCTAAGGGGAAAAAAGTTCCAGGAACCAGTGTATGGGGTGCGCACTCACCTATATTGGAATGGACATGAGCAGTCACTCCAAGTAGAACACATCGTGCTGCTGTGCTGTCCTCCCTCAACCTTCCCTCATGGGTGAGAAACCATATGATCTACCTGCACTTTCTCCCTTTCTCACTACAGGGGCTGGGGTACCCAGCCTGTGAGGCACCTTACCACCAACTCCTCTTAGCATGAGGGAGCCGTGTCCATGGCTGGCTGGGGTCAGCTCTGACATCACCTGCCTCTGGCAGCACAAGCCCAGCCTACACACCTGGCTCTCTGCACAGGTTACGATGGGCATCCACCAACCCCCCACAACCTCTGAGCATCCCCCCCGCGTGCTCTGCTCCCTTCCACCGAGCAGCCCACAGCAGCTTTTAAGATTCGCCTCAGGACAACCTTTATTTAAACACAGCACTTAGAAAAGAATACATTTATTACTGAAAAACCGAGTCAAGTGACAGTGAATAAAATATTGGAAAGCAATAGTTACATATAAAACAAAATCATGCTTTCCTGAGCAGGGGTTCTCCACTTTTTTTGTGACCTGAGAGTGAGGCCACCAACTCTTGCCCAACTGGCAATTTTTCCAAAAATTGTTAATTAACTGTAGGGGAAAAAAAATATGTACAGGGTTTTTTTTTGCAGACTCAATAAAATAAATATATGTACAATTCTGAACTACATTTAAAACTGCTTTTACATAATAAGTCCAAAACGTTTCTGCCAATATGTACAAAATTTCTTTCACAAACAGACAAAAATAATCAACAATAGTAAAAAACAATCTCTGGGCCGTCGCTGTTGTCTTATAAAATCGGTTTTTGGATGATATAACAGCCTGCACTTCTGAAACTCACCGTGGTGATTCTGTTCAACTTCCCTCCCACGAGTGCTATCGTGACATCACATTGCGTAAATTCTGATTTCATGAATTTCTCCCTTACAAACAGAGCACCCTGCAACTCGCTCAAAAAATCAGAAACACAGGAAACCGCATTTCCCACTGATGCTGAAATGTTGGTTCTTCCTTCCATGTTCTGCTTTTCTTAGCAGCAGATGGATTCTCCGGGACCATCTCTGTATCATCTTCAGGATCATTTTCTGGCACTGATTATTTGAAAAACTTGCTGATGTCCAGTTGCATTTTTAACTCTTTCAGCTTCTGCCACAAACAATCTTAACCTATCCAAACCCCACCGTGATCTTGCCATCGATGACGGCCAAGAGCCGCTTACAGAGAGAGCTACGGTAGCGTGAGATGTGAACATAGCGATTACCAACACATACGCTGCAACTTGAAAGAAAACCAGGCCTACGTAGTTCAGCTCTGCACGCTCTGTGCTATAACACCGAGAAGGAAATGAGCGCACACTATGATTTATGGCAGTTACAAGGCAACCTAACACTCAACATCTCAGCCATTTGTTGAGGCGCTTTGGAGGCTCTAAGGCTGCAAAACAATCTGCTGGTGGCTGCATTTGAGAAATGCTGTTCTAGAGCCACGGTTCCCAACCTGGGGGCGCGACACCCTTGGGGGGACACCAAAGATTCCACAGGGTCCATGAGGCTTCAGTAACATTTGGGTCATTCGGACCCCCGAGCTCTGCACTGGGTGCAAGTCTCAAGCTCTGCGCTGGCAGGTGCAACCCCTTCCAAGAGTTCCATGCTGGCTGGAGCAGAGGAGCAGCTCACCCCTAGCCCCGTACTGGCTGGGCGCCCGGCCAGAGAAGAGCAGCACCGCGCCAATGGGGGCCTGGAGCAGCCCTGGCCAACCTGCCACAGCCTGCCTCCATTATCCTCTGTCCATGAGGGATGGGAAGAGGCAGGGCCACACAGGGTGGGCAGCGGTGGCTGCGCCAGGGAAGGCTGAGTTTTTTTCTGAGGTAAAGGTAAATTATTAGGATTGTGTAATTTAGTGGTGTTATCAGCATCATGTGTGTTCATGGCTGGTGAGGGGGCAGGGCAGGAGTGTGGGGGGGGGCAGAGGAGCCGTGTGCTTTACCTGGTGCTAGCTAGGGGGTCTTTCACTCAGAAAGGTTGGGAACCACTCCCTAAACTAACAAGACCTTCCCTTACATTCTTTCCCCAGCATTTCCAAACAGTTTGGCTGAGATTCCCTCTCTGAAGCTCAAGCTCTCAGAGATGCAGAGAAAAGCTTGAAAATGTGACCCTGAGTTTAAAGTCAAATACAAAGAATTCACAGTTTAAGACACACACACACCCACCCACCCACCCTTGAGGGTCCCCACAGCCTGAGTTTTAGCTCTTCCTTGAGGTAGGCCTGGCTGATCAATGGGGACGTGGCTCATTCAAGTAGGTGTGGGCTGTATTAGTACAATATCTAGGAGACTCTTATCACAAGTTCCCTTCCAGTGCAGTCCCTTTTCCTGTCACATACGCTTCAGGTTTGCTACAGATCCACCGTCTTTCTATGTAGCACCGTGAGCTGCTAACTCCATTCACATCATTCAGATACGCGCAGTCACCGCCTCCTCTTATTGGGAACCTGCAACACAGAAGCCAGGGAGCTGGAGTCAGACAGAGGCTAGGCAGTTCACACCAGGGGAGCCATTCCCCAGAACGCAGGCCTGAGTGCGGAGCAGCTACTCTCAGCCCCTCAGGATCAGAGGGGAGGAAATAATGTGGTTCAGACCAAAACTGATGTTTTTTGGTTTCTCCCCCCAGTGAAATGAAAACATTCATTTCAGGTCACAAGGCACCTGAAAACAAAATGAAACACTGAGGAAAAAACTTGTGTTGCATCAAAAGAAACATTTCATTTAACCCCAAACCAAGTATTTCATTTCTATTCTGGGTGTTTTTCCCCTTTTTGGGTTTTTTTAAAGAAATAGCTAAATTTGAAAAAGAAAACATCAGTTCAAAACAAAAAGTCAAAATGTTTAGATTGGAAATGGCCAAAACAAGCCATTTCACTTATTTTTCCCATTCATTTTTCCCTCCAGCCAAAACTATTTGCTGAACTCCCAAGTAGTTACAGTGCCCCCAAAATGCATATTTCAGAGCGTTACCAGTTGCTGGGGAAAATATATGGCAGCAAATAGCTATAACCCAGCAAGTGAAAGGGCTAGACCAGGGGCTCTCTGGACAGAGTTCATCATCATCATCTACACCTTAAGGGCAGAGGCCTGTCAGGACAGGCTGCACCGGGGAGGGCAGGAGTGAAATGCCAGCAGCACCGGGGCTGCACCACAAACCCAGCAGCTGTTGTGTGAGGACATCAGCTCTTGCAGTGCTTCCCGTTAGAGCTGGAGCCACCACTTCAGACCTGGGTGACAAGCAGGATCAAGGCAAACACCCACATGGGGATCCCCACATTCCCACTCTGGCTAGTGGCAGGGATCACATATAGAACAGCCGTCTATGAGGGGGCCACCACCAACCTCAGTGGGCAGGGTGGGGTCTCCCCCTCCCCCAGGCCAGCAGTCTGTCTCCAGCTGGGTTGGGATCCATCCCAGTCAGGGGAGCACCCGCCCACCTGAGCAGAGGACTGTGTGGGATCCCCTGCTGACACCCTTTAAGTCAAGCCATGAGGAGGTGGCAGCAGAAAGCTCCCCACAGAGAGTCCTCGGCTGGGCTGGGCTTGGTGGAGCTCCCAGGCCAGCAAGTTTCAGAGATAACATCCCATTGAGATGCATGGGGCAGCTCCCCCTTCTGAGCTATTGGCTCAGGCTCTCTGCTGACTCAGGCAAGCATTGCTGGATTGGTTATACTCACATCACATTTCCCAGCATTTCTCAGCAACCACAAAGAACAGAGACTTCTCTTTTTAGATGTGATTCTGTTGCATTTACATGACTCCAGGATGTAGGGCCCAAGACACAGACGATAGCGTCTGGACCTCATTCCAATCCTGTCTGGGTATACAGAGTTATGTATCTAGATTTATATTGGGTACCTAACTAACAGTGGCCTGTCACAGTTTTGGAAATATGTATCTGCAACCACTCCTGGGTTCCTATTTGTTTTGCGACAGATTCTTTGATAGTGAATTAGTTTATCCATTGCTAGCAGGGTCCTGGCACAAAGTCCTATGTCTGGGAAGGTGCAGCAGGGCCAGCAGCAATGTAACGCCCCTGGTGGGAGAGTGGGGGCTTTGCAGAACCGCTGACTGTTAGGAACCCTCTATGCCCAGCAGCCCACAAAAGTGCTGGAGAACGGAAAGTTCCCAGCAGGACAGAGAATTTGCGAAAGGGACAGGTTCTCTAGCAAGAGGGGCAGACCATCGCCAGAACCAGACTGAGCAGGAGGAGTGGGGAGCAGGAGGGACCTTGCCTCTTCGAAACACTGAACAGAACCAAGATGACAGTGAAAGAGGAAAATACATTCAGGTGTTCTCTTCCATTGATCTGGAACTCTTGTGCTTTCCATTGGGTATGTGGGGGGGAAGGGGTGTGTGTAAGAAGTTCCTTTGCAAAAGGAACACATTCCTTGCTTTTACCTGTTACATGCCCTTACAAGAGTTACTCCGGAGTGGAGGGTGGAGTTCTAGGGACAGCATGCATAAGCTACTGGGAAGGTTTGGGAGAGTTAAGCACTGGTTTGGGGTCCTACAGTGCCTGGACTGTACCCCAGGAGTGTGCCACAGAGGCCCATCTGGTTGCCATTCAGACCCAGTGGGGCTGGAAGCAGGTGGGATCCGAAGGTTGGGTCCAATACAGCAGAATGGGGACTGTCCATCAGGGAGCACTCACCCAGCGCTCCAGTGGCTGGCCTGTGTAAGGGCTTGATCGGTCAGAAGGGTTTCAGGGAAGGAAGCGGGTTCTTTAGCTCCAGCGGCCGAGGTTCAGGCTTCTAGCGCTGAAGATCCAGGGTTCAAACCCTGCTCCTGGATCAGGCAGAGCTGGTTTTGTGATCACACTCGAAGGCCACTGAACTCCATCGCGGGGTGTTGTCTGGGCAGCCACCACTATTCTACCCCAGCCAACGGGAGCCCAGGAGCCCAGCCCCTGTGAGCAGCAGGCTCCTTCAGTGTCCTGCCAGGTTGTGGGTTCAGGGGCCTCACTGGCCAAGTAACTCAACCCTGCTGCCATCCTCCAGCAGGACCCGGACCCAGTTCAGGGCACCTCTGACCATGGCGGGCCCAGCACCAGGCCAGCACCACGCTGTGGGGAGGAGCTGAGGGTCCTGGGGACACGTCACTTCCCCACGTCTCTAACGCACACAGCAAGCAACCGGAGCAGGGCTGTGTCTGTCTGCTTCACTCACACTGAACGGTGCAGCCACCTGAACTCAACAGCTCACACACCACAATCCCCTGACCCAGGCATTAACAGAGGGGGAGACTCACAGGCCGTTGAATGCGGTGCCATCGGTCCATTTCCAAGGCTGTCCCTGCTCCCTCTGGAGGCCGATCCAATGGTCATGGACACCCTTATAGCGCAGCAGGAAAGTCTTAAAGAAAGCAGAGGGACGGCCTGGATCAGCCCCAGCTCTGGTGCACCCCCCAGGGCTGTGTGCGGCAGAGAATCCCAGTCACACCTTGACGGGCGCTCAGGTTATTTACAGGAGGGGCGGGGATTTTCCCCTCCCTCTTGCAAAGCACCAGGTCATCCAGACAGTAAGTATTACCCCCCCACTTCACACAGCCCCGCCCACATGCTACCAGTCACCTGCACCCCAAGTTCACCTGGGCTGGGGGCAGCTGCTGGGTCTAAGCTCTTGGCACAGACGTCTCCTCTCACAGAGCAGCCGCTGCTCCCCATAGCGAGGTACCAGGACGAAGAGAGTCAATCTGAACCGGGACGGGTCAACACCAAGGGAAGGCCCCCAAACCCCATCCTCAGGCCAGGGGCAGTGCCAGAGGAGCCCCCTCGTCCTCAGCTGGCTGCTCCTTTCCCACCCCCAGACCAGCAGCGCTGGCCGTGCTCAGTAACACCCCACGCAGGCAGCAGGCCGGGAGATGCTGGAGCCAGCGCTGCCCTAGAGAGGGCTGCCTCCCTGTTTGGGGTGAGTGGGGATCCCTGGGATCACACCCAGACACTAGGGCCCCGGGTCCAGCCAGGGCTGGGATTCAGCTGCTGGAAGTTCATTCGCTCTGGGCTCCCAGCACGAGAGGAGTCACAGCTGCTCCCCACCCCACAGGGCAGAGCCCCGATTCTACTGCAGCTGTCAGCGCTGTGCCCAGGCCAGGACACGGCAATTAGCGAGTCTCTCACCAATTCCTGCAAGCTGCCGATCCCAGCCAGGGAGGCGCCCAGTGAAGAGCAGTTGCTCTGGCAGTAGGTCCAGTTCCCTTCCGCATCTGAGAAATAGTGGCATTTCCTCTGGTAACCGACCCAGCCGTCCGGGCACGCGGGGCCAGCAGGGGGGCCCAGGTCAGCTGATGAAAGCTTAGCTAGCAATACTGAGAATGAGAATGTAACACGTGGGGTAAGAATTGCACCTAGAGCTGGGCATTTGACTGCTACAAAAGTAATTTGGTCAATTGACCAGTGAAATAGGGCAAAAATGATCAAATATTGTAAAACACCAATTTACTAGAACAGTAACAGAGAAGAGGAAGAGTTTCTGGTCTCCAGTAAGTTTAGCTTCAGATAGATCCTTAGGGCTAATTAAAAAAAAATGTACCTAACAAATATTGTAAATCAGAAAAAAACCCCACAAGCACGGCTCCAAGACGCAATAGAAAAGGCAGGCTGCCTCCTAAACCAGAGAGCTCTTGTTGGGTATTCGATAATATCTGACTGGGGCCAAGGCTTGCCAACCCCACTGGGACCCACAGCCAGGCACTGGCCAGTGCAATCCCACACAGGCTGATGGAGACGTTTGACACAGTAAATGTGCCTGGCAGGACGGGTTCCAGGGACACCCCCAGCCTGGGAGGGACTAACACAGCTCAGAGCATTTCACCAAGGGCACAAGATCAACAACTGGACGTTCAACCCAGCAACAAACAACGGTGAATAACTGGGGACGGGAGATAACTTTCACTCAAGGACATGAAATGGTCACAAGGAGGCGCCAGCAATAGGAAGTGGCCTGTTAACGCACACCATTCTCAGTGTAACTCACCTGTTACCTGCAGACTTCTCTTTCCCCAAATACAGCAGCAAGAAAGAACCTTGCTGGGAGCCCTCAGGGCAGCGTAACCCTTTCAGTGCCATGACAGAACAGCAATGGGGGGGTCGCCCATAATTGACACCAAAGGGATATTTGAAAGGCCAGGTCAGCTGGTGACTAGCTAGAGGCAGAGTTATGAGATGACTGTGTGTAAGAGCTGTGAAGCTGTTCTAAACCCTGCAAGAATCGCTCCTGCTCATCCTCAGCCCTAGAGGCATTTGCTACTGTTTCCTTTCTGTGGTTAGGAGGAGTCGGACTCAAATCCCTGCAGACATTTTCAAGCACATCATTTCTTTTGCACCACGGTAACTCAGTAGCTGGTTTTTAAGCCTCCCCGTGTGGCTGGTGCTCAATGAGGAACAGATGCTCTAAGAAGAGTTAGGAAACATGGCAGCTGTGAGCATGTTACCCTGGGGATTTAACTGTGCAGTGCATAGCCGCCCACCCCCCAACCCCAGGGAACTGACAGCAGAGAGGTCAGTGATAACCGTGGGTGACACAGGGTTTCTCCCAGCCATCTCCAGCTCAGACGCCACGTGTTCTGCGGAGCTCCCTGCACACGTAGGGGTGTGACCAACCCTAAGCTCGTAGGTCCCACCTTACCCAGTGCCAGTGCTGCCCATTGCAATAGCTGCCAGTACAGCAGGGAGCTGGGTTCAGGGCCCATCTGTACCAGAGCCATCTGCACCAGTGTAATCACGGTGCTGCAGTTACATCAGGGCAAACACCTGCTGTGGCTGCGCTGGAGCAGTGCGGTCACTCAGTGAACTGCACCAAGGGAAGCTCCTTTCTGCACCGCGCAGCACGTCTGCTTTAGCGATCTGCACCAGCTCAACCGCACGACGTCATGACATCAGCACCAAGGATTCCTAACGCCGGCTGCCTGGATTCAGTCCCCTCCGCCAGCTGCTAAACGCTCCTGGGGTCCAGTGAGCAGATCCCAGGGCAAGAGATCACTCCCACTCTGTGCCCATGTCCCAGCATCCCCTTCCTCAGATGACTGGCAGATACGGCAGGGTTCAAATTCACCAACAGCCGCCCTGTGACCTCGCCTAGCTGTCTGTGCAGACTGGGGCAGTGAATGGTGCTAAGGGGCCCTCATGGCCAAGATCAGTGACGGGGGGTTTCAGCGCTGCATTGACGGAGGTGACGACCATTGAATTCTCTGGCTCATTTCAATAACTCTGCAGCGCCTGCCGCCCACCCACCGGCATGCCCTGAAGATGCGGGAAGCCCAGGCTGCTAATCTCAGTGCGACACAGGGCAGGCAAAGGGCTCATTGTTGTGCTGTGCCTTGTCCCATCAGACACCCTGTAAGTGACTGCTTCATGGCGCACGGGAAAGGTGTCCCAAGTGCTCAGAGATCTGCTGGTGGGAAATAATGTCAGTCAGTGCATCCGACAGAGACAGCCCAGGTGCAGGGCCTGTGAGGGGCAGAAGGAGGGTCTTGGAGGAACATCCCCCAGGAATCCTCTGTCCCAGGGCAAAAACAAACTAACTAGGGGGAGAGATGGCAACTGTGGTTAGCTCCAGATGGAAAGGGATGTAGGGAGAGCGGGGCAGGGAGGGCTGAGAACTCACCTGCCAGGACAGTAGCGGCGATCAGAGCTGAGGATACGACTGCGAGGGCGACTCCGAGGGCAATGGTACATTTCCTGCAGTTACCATAAGTGGCTGAAAGAGAAAGACCCGTCAGGCAGGGCTGCGAGGACCCGTCTCACTGACAGCCCCAGGGCTGGAGCTGCCCGAGAACATGCAGCATCCTGTCCATTGCTGCTTCCGTCAGAGGCTCTGGGAGAAGAGCCGGGGGGCCAGGCAGGCTGGGGCTGGGGAACAGTCCCCCTTTCCCCTCAGCCCGGTGCCCTCCCCTGGCACCCCCAGCCACGCTGGCACCAGGCCTGGCCAGCTCTGGGTACAGAGATAAGGACCCGTCTGTTCCGGTGGCAGGAGTTCAAGCTGCCCCCCCTCCCCACTCCCGCTGTGCCCCTGCAGAGCGCTGGCTGTGCCCGCGTTGCCAAGTGCGCCTGTCACCGCACCCTGGAGTCTCACACTGGCCACACACAGCAGGAGGGAGGAGACAGAAGCAGGCAGAGGGGCCAGTGTTGTCACAGGGGGTCTGACACACACAGCCCCAGAGACACCTGCCCAGCCCGGCTGTGTGCACCAGACAGCAGCTGTGAGCCAGGGACCGGTGCCTGAGAGCCCCTGGCACTGATCCAGTCCCTGCTGCCCACAGACGGGGGTCGGGCACTTGCTGCTGCCCCTGAGAGCATGGCCCCATCTGGGGCAGTGTCAGTGTCTCTCTGCAGCCTGTTCCCAGCCAGCGACGCCCCATTACCTGGCTGCCCTCCAGTCTGCAGGTCTCCATCGCTATTAACAGGCACTTGGTTGTAAGTCGGCCGCATGACTTCCCCCATCGTCTCTGTCAGTGACACTCAGGCTGAAGACGCTGCAGGCGCTGGGCTGGGATCGGCTCCTCTCCCAAGTAATTGTGTCCCACCCAGGGGCAGCAAAGCCCAGCCGGGGCAGAGGTCCTGGTGCCAGCTCTGGACTCTCCAGCCAATCTGAAGGCAGAGACAGACCAAGCAGGACAGTTGGTTGGGGTTGTGTGTGTGTGTGTGGGTGGGGGTGGGGGGGATGGGGGGATTTGTGGTTTCTCTTTCCCCGCCTAGCAGCCCAACCCCCTGCTATGATGAACCCCCTTAAGCCCATCACCCCCTCTACCCCCAAAGGGCTTCAGAGACCTGCTCTGCTATGGAAACTGCCCACCAGGACTGGCCCTCCTGTGACAAAGTAAGAATTTTCAGTAATGTTTTATTAAGCCTATGTCTGCCTCAGTTTCCCTCTGTACCCTGCATTGTTACCCAGTGGAGGGGAAACGGTTAAGTTTTCTTTTGGGGGCAGGGCAGCACACGAGGCGTGGGTGTTACCTGAATGTCTGGGCTGCAGCAAACAGGATCACTAAGGAATTGGTTGAAACCAACCCAGAGCAACAAAGGGCCAAAGAGAAAATGGAAAAACCTCACTGAGCCCAGCACTGACGCTGGCCAACCCCGCCCTAAGGAGGTTTTCCTCCCGCTTCTCGGCAGAGACGCTGAGCCCAGACCAGCCTGAGGTCGAAGGCCTGAGCCAGGATCAGCAGGGATAAAGTGTGAGCCCCTGGAGGACGCTGGCTGCCCTCTGCCCCCACTGACTACGCAGGGGCTTGCTAGTGGTTTGCTCTGGCTTGCCCAGGCCGGACGCTGCTTTAACCTCGCTGTCTGTCTGTCTGCCAACCGAGAGACTTCCAGGGCCGTGCGCAGGTGACGAACAAACCCTGCCCTGCCATGAAAACGCTGCCTGTGTCACTGCCAGTTCCTGCGCGGTGCCTGCTCGCTGGAGCAGGACAAGTCCCTGGGCAGGAGTCTAAGGCCTTGCCTAGGCCAGCACTTCTGCCGCAAAGCTTCTGTCGCTCGGGGGGGGGGGGGGTGTTTCACACCCCGGTGACACCGTTTTGCCGGCAGAAGTGCAAGTGTTCGGTGTGGGCTAGCAGGGCTGGAGCCCAGGGGCTCAGGCTTGGAGGCAGTGAGGGCCTGTGACTACCGAGGTGACCAGATGGCAAGTGTGAAAAATCAGGATGGGGTGGGGGGGCAATAGGCAGCTGTGTAAGAAAAAGCCTCCAACAGCGGGACTGTCCCTATAAAATCGGGACATCTGGTCACCCTAGGCCTACCCTGGAGGGAGGAGACCCCTTAGCAGTCTGGCAGCTTGAAGGGCTTCCTCAGGAGATCGGGTAAACGCTGCATGTCAGGGTGCGCAAGACGTTGTTACGTGAAATCAGCTTAGCTTGACAAGAGCGAGGCCCTAGAGACAATTCTAAGCTTTGTTAGCAAGAGTTTAGCCTCCCAGGAACCAGACTCACAGACTGGCTTCTGTAAAGTCTCTAAAGGAAAGAGGAACTGTCCCAGGTCTGGAAAGTTCCCTAAACTGAAAATAAAAATCTGCTGCCCCTGTGGTCAGCAGAATAATCCCTGCTTCAGCAATAAAGATACGCAGTGTCAGCAAGACGACTAACTGTTAAGTAATAAACAACTAACGCCACCTTATTGCAAAAAACCCCTAACTAACAACCAATAGACTAATGAAAAACCAGGATAAGGCCCAATCCCCACAGGGATTGAGATGAACGTCACCTACCCTTAAGTCAGGCTAAAAAGTATAAGGCCTTGTGACCCCTCCCTGCCTGAGACTCTCCGTGGATGCGTGGAAGCACTAGCGAATGCCTCGGGCAGGACGGTTCCCTGGTCGCCACTCGCTTAGTAGAAGGAAGAAGGGGTCTTCTCGTTCTTGTATTGGTAAGCGCCTTCCTCCCCGCTTAGGTAAACCGGGACATAAGCGTAAGACTCCCCGGTATGCCTTGTTTAGGCTAATGGGCCCCCAAACCTATATTGCTGTGGGCGGCCTCTTGGCGGGTCTTCGCATTGCTCTCTTAATTGCTAGGTGCTGTTATTGTGCGGTCAACAACAACAACAACTGTGGGCATTTTCCCTCGGTGTCAGACGCCCGCTCCTACTTGTCATATACTATTTTCCGTGTTGGTCATAGATTGTGCCCTTATTTTGCTCCTTGTACTTGGGTTAGTGCTGAAACTCCTATGGCTTTATTGTCGAATGTTTCCCTTTCTTCTCTTTTTCACTACCTCCTTTAGTAAAGTAGAAGCTAATTTGAAATCATTTTGTCTGTTTGCTCCTTCCCGCCACCAAGACACACTTACAAACACTACACTGCACAGTAGCTCTTGTCCAGGGGATCCATGTCACTGCCTCTCACAAGTGTCCATGAGGGGATAGGGGAGCCCCCCCCCCACCCAAACACGCACCCTTCCTGGAGCCAGCCCAAGTGGAGAATCCTAATGGGGGCAGCCAGCAGGCAGCAATGGAGGGAAGGAAAACCTCCCCCACACCACGTGAACGTTCAGAGGCCGCACATCCTGGGGTTTCCCATGGGCAGGGGCAGTGCGGCTTCTGGAGGTTAGTCCTGAGCTGCAGAGCCTGATGGTCACTTGGTAGGTTTTTTTGGTCTCTCCCCTGAGTATCTGCTGAAAAGAATTCAAACCGGGGACAAGCCTGGCCCAGGGAGGACGAAGAGGGTTATACGGCATTAAACCTTCATCCAAAGATACCAACATCAGACCGCCCTTGTCAACCTGGTACCCAAGATTAGTGACTAACTGTCTCCCTGTGGTGTCCCCTACTGACTGTGCCTTTACACGTTACCTGGCAGTGAGGGGACAAGGGAAAACATCTCATGTGTATGGAAATTCTGGATGTGCCACCGTGATACCCTAGTGATGGCACCGATAACTGCACAGGGCGGTGGATGGAGATGACGTAGTGACAGTGGCCATCTCAGAAAGGCTGGACAACCCGGGGAGCTTGGCAACAGCCATTCTGAGGGAGGCGGAACAGCAAGGAGGAACAACAGGCGACTAAGCGATTTCTGGGAAAGGAAAGAAATCCTCCCATGTGAAGCCCTGCCCTGCCTCTCCTCCCCAAAAAAGAAAGATATGGCCACAAAAGAAAGTAGGGTGGATAAAAATTGGGTGGGGAAGGAATAAATTTTTTAAATTACTTGGATTTTTAATAAGATTTTCTTTTTAAAAACAAACCCATTTAAAATGAAATCTGAATTTAATATACAACATTTAAGGCCTAAAATTATAATCTCTTAAAACATTTACATAAGTATGCTGAATCCATGAGTCTTTATCAAAAACTTTGAGATAAGGCAGTTTTTCTGTAGAAAGAAGGAATCGGGGGAAACTGCAGAAAGAGAACTACTGTATTGCCAATGGTACTGAAATTCAAAAATAGTTTCAAGGCGTTGAAGACAAATGCTCAACCACAAAGTTAAATTACAGGCAGTGAAGATGTGGATGAATCAAGCACTTACTCCACTTCATTTTCTTGCTAATATTCTCAACCTAAAGTACCTAGAACCAGAGTTTGTTAATGTGGTAAACGAGCTTTTTGACAGCCACAGCCTCTCCTGCAGACCCAGAAAGAATATTTTCTTCATTCAGACAATTTATTCAAAGTTGAGAAATCAACTGGGAGTTGAAAAAGCAGGAAAACTTAAAAATGAGCAAGGATGGGAAGGGATGAAATCTACCAGTTTTAAAAATAACTGGAGAGACTTTGATGCATTTGAAAGTTTTCCCAGGCTAACCTGATAATCCATTTAATTCACTGACTGCAGTTAGTCCCTCTGTTTAATAAGTCATTTAATTGTAAAAATGGAACATCACTCCCCATTTCTAATGTACTAAAATGCACAACTATTAAGAATCTCAAAATATTAAGCCATGTAATTGTTTAAATGAACTGACAGTTACATGCTCTCTCCTGGTACAGCTTTTTGCTACCAGATTAGTGTAAAGACTATTTAGTTGTGCATCCAGATGTTGTGATGGTTCTATCAACCAATGAGAATGCACCTTCCTTTAGAAAATAACTGAAGAGCCAATGGAAAAGCTGATCAAAATCTATCATTTAAACCAAGGCTTTCCACTTGGTGATTTAAGTTGCCTTGATTTAAATCTACCCGCCCTGTGCACTGAGAACTGATTTTGTGAGGATGGCAGGGGGTGGCCACAGCAGGAGATTTGTTAGAGGTCAGGATCTGATTCCCCTCCCCCCCTTGTACACACTCATGTAACCAAACAGACAGTAACAAGCAGAATTACATGATTTCAGTCTCTGTTGGTGCCTCCCTCCCCCATTCTGTGGCCTTTCCTCTCATTGTTCCTCTTTTCTTGCTAACTGCATCAATTCGGCTCTGGGACGAGCTCATGGCAATACAGAGCCTCTGTTACACGGGCAGCAGGGGCTTGCCTGAAGAAGAGGTGAGGTCTCCAAGACATCTGCAATCCTAGGTCCTCTCAGTGGGACTACAGCCCCTGAGCACTGTCCCCTGCCATATTGGATCTTCCCCATTAGCTCCTCCCCAGACAGGCTTTTCTTCATGGTCTGTACAGTAGAACCTCAGAGTTACGAATACCAGAGTTACAGACTGACCGGTCACCCTGCAGCTCATCTGGAACCGGAGGCAGGCAATCAGGCAGCAGCAGAGACCCAAAACAAGCAAACCCCGCACAGCGCTGTGTTAATATAAACTACTGAAATATAACGGGAAAGTTGAATACAAAGACATGACTAGGTTAGGAAACTGTTTCCATGCTTGTTTCATATCACTGAAAATGGTTAAAAGCAGCAGGTTTCTTCTGCACAGTAAAGTGTCTAACCTGTGTGAGTCAATGTTCAGTGGTAACCTTTCCAAAAAAGCATCACGTTTATTCAGAGTTACAGACATTTCCCAGTTACAAACAGCTCCGTTCCCCCGGTGTTGGTAACTCTGCGGTTCTGCTGTACCAGGTAATGCAGTGAGTGATACCCGAGCCCTCTGTATTGCTCCTGCCATCATTCTGCTGCAATTTTGAGAGTCTGCACTAGGGGCAGCATTACACAGCACAGCCCGCTCCTGACTCCAGAACACAATTGTGTCAGTGACTCCAGGGAGTTGTTCCAAGGCCTGTGCAAACACTAACGGGTTATCAGTTCTGTGCACTAGTGCAGAACCTGTCACCCATAGATCTCAAGCTGCTTTGCAGAGCAGGGTGAGCATGTAACATCCATCGCAGAGAGGATGAAATTAAGGCAGAGGCAATAACCAACACACACCCTGCCGTGTTCACATCATCAGTCAGGGGCAGTCCTAGGACTAGAACCCAGGATCCTGACTCTGTCCTGTGCTTTACCAATACACAGCTGTCTGCCAGAGCTGGGTTTAAAGTGTGTGCTCTGACCACTAGACCTCACTGCCCTGCCCTGGGAAAAGAACTCAGGAGTCCTGAGAACCAGCCTTCTTCTAGTCCCAAAGTGAATCAGGAACACCCCCACCACCGCACACAAAGCAGTGACTCCTGTCCTAGAAGTCCAGTTGTGTGTTTGCTCTGCAGATCCTGGTGAGCCCTTTATCCCTGCACCTAGGGCAGAGGGAACGAGACACGCTGCTCCTGCCTGCTTGTCTGCCCCACAGCATCCCGAGGGACATCACATTTCAAAGTGATTCCCTGCTCCAGGAAGGGAAATGCCATAAAAAAGGGGGTTGAGTGGGGATGTTTTTGCCACTAATAAGAAACATGATGGAGAAGGAGATGCAGGTCTGGGGAGCCTCCTCTCCCGCTCCAACCATGTTTCAGCATGTGGGGGGGGGGGAGGGGGGAGGCACAGCTGTTGCAGTGAGATTTGGACACATCGTCCATTCAAAGTAAAGGAAGAGGAGTGCACAGCAGGGCCCTGACCTCAGATGGGTCAGCTGGGCACTAGCACAGTGCAGATGGTTAGGTTTCTAAATCCCCTAGACACTGCTGAGGAAGTCTCAAACCCTGATGCCAGCTGTCACATGGTTTGAGGGTCATTCGGTGCAGGGAACCTGCCGTAACACACTCCCGGGGTGACCGACGCGCACCGCTGTCACGCGCTCAGCGCTGAGGTGAGGTGAGGTCTCTGCCCCCGCGCGCCGATCTCGGCTGGTTCCCGCGTCTCAGACTCGGGACCTCTTCGCAGCAAGGACAAGATGGCGGCCGGGCCCGTGCAACGCCACCAGAGCCCGCGCAGCAAAGAACAGGAAGAGACACAGCGCCGCAGAGCAGAGCGTGTGCGAGCCGCCCGCTGTCTGCAGGGCTAGATCTGCCCCCCCCCCCCCCCGTCCCCCGCGTGTCTGCGGGGCTGGTCCCGGGCAGTGCCAAAAATAGACAGTGACTCACCCGCCTTACTGCTGGACGTTCGCTTTTTTCCACTTCTCCTCCTTTTCTGCGGTCGGGCGGGGCCGTTACACCCACCCCGTGACCTGCCCTCCCGTGTCCGGCTGCTGGATCTCACACTCACGTTCCGCTTTCGTTTCCTGGCTGCAGTTACCGCACGTGTGTGCATCACTCACGTCCATTGGTTCCGCGCGCGCTATTGAGGGCGGGAACTTATGCAGCCGACTTCCTCAGACTTCCCGGCTGACCATCGGGCCGCGGTGAATGTGCTGCCCCCGCTGTGCACAACTGTCAGTATCGACACACAACTCCTGACCTGTTCTCCGTACCGGGGGCTACTGGCTCAGGGTACAGATCTCACGTGCACCCTTTGATGAACTACCATGTGGAGATCAGCCTCGGGGGATCCCTGTAAAACCCCCTGTGCCCCCTGCCATTTGGCACCAAGGGCTCTCTGGGTCACACACACCTCGGTCCCCAAACGCCCTCTGTCCCAGCTCAGCAAGGCGGGAACTGGAGCCAGGGCGCTGCTATCGCGCTGTCTGCAGTGTCCTGAGAGCGAGGGCCAGCCCAGGGCAGAGTGCTGGGAACCAAAGCACAAACCCCAAAGTGTTTGTGATCTAGACTGAGATTTCACCATCAGTGACCAAGTGTGAACTCCTTAGATCCTGTCACACCCTAACCCGGGGGACACAGTCCCTGTGGTGCTCAGATCTGCCTCACCACCCGGGTGAGCCGCTTTTGTGATAGCAGGTCCCTTACACCTAGAATCACAGCAACGTTCAGGTTACCCCCAGTCCCAAAGATCCAACCACTTACCCCTGGTCAACAGCACCTTAGATCTCACACCAAAGACAGACAACGCTTGTAGCCAGTCTTATAATGAACAATATGTAGGTTTATTTAAAAGATTTGTTATTGACAAATTGATTGTTGTTCAAGCAGGTAAACAGATCTACACACGAGTTACAATCGTATGTTTCTAAGGTAATGGAAGTTTCTATAACAAGCTCCATGTGTGCTTTAGGCCTAACTCAAGCTAAGCAGCTGGGATCTTGCTTACAGCTAGAGACAACTTGCTTCTCCCTCCCAACCTCCCCCGCACGTCCAAGCAGCGCAGAGATAGATACGGTTCCTTCTTCTTGTTAGGGTTTGTATCCCACCTCCTGCCTTGTGCTCTGAGCTGTTGGAGATCAGCACTTCACACGCGTTAATGCCGCTCTGCTCTGGTGTTACAGTCACAGGCACCAACACAAACACTCCAACATCACCTTACAACGTGGGATACGGTGTCAGAACCGAGATTAATCCTGCCGCAGCTCACACGCATTCAATACAGGCTAAGCACTTTCCTATCATTCTAACAGCTACTTTAGCACACGGGTGAGCCAGCCTGATCATTGGGTGCCTTACACTGCCTTGCTGAAGTTGCTCGCACCTGGGCCCACCCCAAACAGCCTTCTCGCATGTAAGACAGGATTTTCAGTGAGTAGGAGCAGAGGCAATAAACAAAGATCCGGCACTTTCTAGCACTACAACAAACGACGCTGGATTCACCGACAGTTTTCTGCAGTAAAAAGCTTTCCTGGGGTGCTGCTAGGACAGTGAAAGCTGAGGCTGGCGTCGTGGCTCTTTTCTCAGGCAGAGTCCCTGGTGCAGCTGAGGCTGGGCTAGAAAGGCTGATTTGAGCAGTTTTACTGGCAGACAAAAGAGGTAGCAGAGGTGGACGTGCAAAATGTGCAAACGGCTTTTCTAGTTTTCACCCAAAGCGACCGTGTTCTGCCCAGGGATGCTCAGCCCATTCCCTGCTCTTCTGCAATGGATCAGACGGGAGGTTGACGAGAGATCACTGGCAGGTGTTTCCAGGACTAGTCTTAGAATACTCTTGTTATGAGCTGCCATCCGCAGCCGGCTCCTTTGCTTTTGTGAACACATCGGGTTTGGTGCAGATCCAGTATTTCTCACTGGTGCACAGTGAGGTGCTGACCCCATTCTGATCGTTCAGATACGCGCAGTCACCGCCTTCTCCTATCAGGAACCTGCAAGACAGAAGCCACAGAGCTGGTGGCAGGTGGGAGTTGGGTGTTTCCCGTAAGTCACAGACAGGAGGAGACATTCCCACAGCGCAGGGAGCTGCTGCATTCACAGCCCCTCAGGATTCCCCTTCCTGCAGCAGCAACAGGCCCCAGCCCAGCCCCCCGGCAGAAGGGGGCAGGTAGAAAGGGGGCAGTGGGGCAGCAGGGCCAAGAGAGGGTCTAAGATCAACTGGCCTCCATGGAATCTTTATGCTGGGTGGAGATTTTAACCCCAGTTCCTGCCCCCCCCACCCAGCTGGGTTTAGAGGGGCCCTGCAGGCCCAACCCACCCAAACCACCCAAGGGGAGGTTCCAGGTGAGGCAAGAAGCAGCAGAAATGCTGCACAGAAGAGCTGGGTGCAGGACACCCTGGGCAGTTCTCATCAGCTGTCAGGGCAGACTGAGGGGAGGAGGGTGGCTGGAGCGAAACGCCAGCAGCACAGAGACTGCAGCACAATCCCAGCGATCATTGTGTGACCCCAGCCATTCACGCAGCGCTTCCCTGAGAGCTGGAGGCCAGCGCATCAGAGCTGGGAACAGGGCGGGATCCAGGCCACAGGCAAATCCTCCCCCATGGTACCATCCTGCCTACACAACAGCCACATGGCTGCACTGGGAGGAGGCCCAGCACCACTCCTTGGGCAGGCCGGGATCTCGCCTCCCCCAGATCACCAGCCTCTGACTGTAGGTGGGCTGGGATCTGTCCCAGAAAGGGAGAACGCAGGCCCCACCCACCTGAGCAGATGGCTGTGGGTGGGAGGGGCACCCCACCAGCATCATAAGGACCCAATCGCTCTTTGGCTGTTTCCATAACATGGATTGGTGGGCCGGGCTGAACTCAGTATCGCAGACAGCGGGGACCCACAGCCGGGGAATTCATAGAGAGGGAGAAAAAGACTCATAGGTTGTTGAATTCGGTGCCATTGGCCCATTTCCAGGGCTGCCCCGGGTCCCTCCGCAGGCCGATCCAGTGGTCGTATTTCCCTTTGTGACGGGCCATGAAAGCCTACAAACAGCAGAGGGAGAGGCGGGGTCACAGCCCGGACCCTGCTGCTCCCCCAGGCTCTGGGCAGGGAATCCCAGTCCTACGCTGGCTGACGGGCTGTTTCCAGGGAGTGGCTGGGGATTTTCTCCTCCCTCTGGCACAGCTCTGGGTCATTCAGTATTAACCCTCCCACTCCAAACAGCTCCCAGCACCCCCATTTCCTCTGGGCTGGGGCAGCTGCTGGGTGCTGCTGGGTCTAAGCTGTTCCCTCCACCACCCATGCAAGGCCACGGCTGTGTGCACCAGATAGCAGCTGTGAGCCAGGGACCGGTGCCGTGAGAGCCCCTGGCACTGATCCAGTCCCCGCTGTCCACGGACGGGGGTCGGGCACTTGCTGCTGCCACTGAGAGCATGGCCCCATCTGGGGCAGTGCCAGTGTCTCTATCCCGCCTGTTCCCAGCCAGCGATGCCCCATTACCTGGCTGCCCTCCAGTCTCCAGGTCTCCATCGCTATTAACAGGCTTCTGCAGTGACACCTGGCTCTCAGTCGACCCAGCTGCTGACACTATTGTCTCTCTCAGCGACACTCAGGCTGAAGATGCTGCAGGCGCTGGGCTGAGATTGGCTCCTCTCCCATGTAATTGTGTCCCATCCAGGGGCAGCACAGCAAAGCCGAGCGAGGGGCAAGGTCCTGGTGCCTGTTCCCTGCTCCGGACTCTCCAGCTGATCTGAAAGCCGAGGTGGACCAAGCAGGACAGTTGGTGCGGTGTCTGTGTGTTGATTAGTGGTTTCTTGTTCCTGGCCCAGCTGCTCAACCGTCTACCAGAGGTGGTGCCATGATGATTAAACCACCTTAAACCCCTTCGGCCTCCTCCACCTCAAAGGGCTGCGGAGACCTTCTCTGCTACGGAAACCACCCACTGGGACTGGCCCTGTTGTGCTGAAAGCGGAGAACAGACAGATTTCGTGATTCAGTCTGTACTGAGCATGCTCAGTAACATCTGCTGCAGCCGCTGCCCTCACCCTGCCCTTACGGGGAGTCAGACTCCGTTGCCCACTGTTTAGAGGGGTAAAAAGGGGCAAAGGGGGCACATTGGAGGCGGGGATGGGCAGGATCTGATCAGGGGACAGAATTTTTACTGGCCTGGGCGGTGAAGCCGATGGAGATGGGAGTAGAAGAGGGGCTGAGGAGCAAAATCAGGGGCAAAGGGGGAGGTAAATGAGCCAGGGTTAGTGCAGGGGTGAGGCGCTGCCAGCCCGTGGCAGAGGCAAAACCCCAGCCCAGGGAGGGGTAGAGCGGGCAGCAGTGACCCGTGGGGATGAGCCACCTGTGACCTGCCCTGTGTGCACAAATAGTTCATCCCACGATGAAACCCAGAGCTGCCGGTAGCAGCAGCCCCGCAGCCCGGCCTTCAGTGGGTCCGCTTCACAGCAGCGCAAAGCGTTGCCGAGGAATAGTGTCACACTACACACACACACACACTAGACACACACACACGCGCCTGTCTCCTTGAGTGGTGATGTTGACCACAACAGCTCTGGCAGCGGCGCACACAGCAGCAGGTGGTAACTGCTGAACTAGGACCCAACACTGGAAGAGAAACTCCCTTTCCCCCCCCCCAATGGAAAAATGTTAACAAAGGGGGTGGGGAGGGAATGAATTTGACCATTATGGTTACACTTAAAAGCAATCCAAACATCTTAAGGTTTGGGTGTCCGAATTCTCTGCATTGTCCCATTTTTTGGCCTTCCCCTGTAATTTGATCACTGCGATCTTGTGTACCTTTGAGTATACATGTGTTTTTAGGATTAATGATCATTATCCCCCTCATTATTTTTCATAAAAGACAGATTCTTCATCCGAAACTTTGATTCTGCCCTTTAGTGACGTTACAAGGACGAGACAAGTGAAAACATTGAATGTCTCTACAACAGGACGGCTAGAAACCACTTTTTAAAACCACAATGAAATGTTAAATTAAACACAAGTTTGCTTTTAAAAGCAAAACCCACACACAATTCAATTTGAAATTATGACACCCTGAGTTAGAACCTACATGTACTATATTAATTAACGAAACAGAATTAAGCTGAACTTGTTTTCTGCAAAGTTGTAAATAAAGGCACCACCAAACTGCTGGAAAGCGCTGGCGAAGCATCAGGAACCAGAGTTTGCTCACTTTTGACAGCAGTAGCCTCTGGTGCAGAGAGAATGTTTTCTTCATTTCAATTTATTCAGATAGTTCAGTTCAACGACTAGTTCCTTCATAGTTAAGAAAACTATTGGGAGTTGAAAATATAGGAATGCTTCTTATTCCTCTCCCGATCCAAGAATAACAGCTAGATTTTTGCAGTTTTTTTAAAGTTAGGCATGTTACTTTTTACAATCTTAGCACGCCTGACTGAGCTGATGTTGGAAGGCCAAGGCCTGGTACCCTTGGACCAGCCCAGGGCCTCCATGGACTCATTTTCTTCTCTCCCATGGACAGCGTCCCCTCCTAAGGGTTGGCTGCCCCCACAGAGATGGACAGAGAGTCCGTGAACCACTTGTCTGCAGAATACTCCGCATGACGCCATCGGGCCCCAAGTCAAGTCCTAGCCCCTTAGGCAGAGAATTATTGATTAACAAACACATATTGTGGCCCATTTATGTTCTTTTTTATGTGATTGCCAAGTGCCCTTAACCGCAGATGAAATGGATGTGGAGACTTATTACGTTTCTGCTTTAAATTTGACAGGCTAGCCTCTCCAGCGTGCCCTGGGTGCTGATTTTGTTCCAACAGAGCTACTGTTTCCTTAACAGATTTCTTGCCCACCCTATATTCCGAGGGTAAGGTACTTTATAACGCTCGATTTACCGTGAGCTGTAGGATTTTAACCCAGTTTTTTCCTGGGAAGCCAAACACTTCTGCCGCTGCCTGTACACGTTGTGCATGTACTGCAACAGAAGAATTGTTTATTATTCCTACTTGCTTATTAAGGGTTTTAACATTTGTAACTACTGCCACGGGATAATTTGAATCTGAGGATTTCCGGGGTTTGACTCCCCAAATCAGGAGATGGGGCTCTTCTCCTATCCTGCTTAGTACATCCATCATCAGAACTTTCCTTTGAACACAATTCTAGGTTTGGGTCAGGGTAGCTTTCCATTACATTTCTATGTTCCCCACTTAAGTCTTCCCCATGATGGCGCAGGGCATGCCCTAGTTCCTGAAGAGGTGTAGTTGGGTGCTTTACAGGTACAGCGGGAGATACCAAGGGGGTGATCTTGGTCCCTGAAATGTAAGGGATTTAGGTCGTGCTCATATGATTGTTCAAATGACACCAAGTGACCACCTGAAGGGGTTAGATCTTTTGAGCTACATGGTGCCAATGTAACATTAGGTGGGGGCGCAGTGATAGCATCCCTGGGCTCTTGTATTACTTCCTGTTGTAGTCTAGGGATTACTATATCACAGGCACTAGCTGCTTGTGAAACTGCATCTTCCAGTCCCTGCACAATCACAGACTTTAAAGACACTTCCTTGTTTTTAATGAGGGCAGATGGTAACAGAAGAGAGATTTTCTTCCTTGTTGCTTCGCTTGTTTCATCCTGAACATCACCAGTCACTCTCTTTAAGATGAGGTCTGACTCCTCCTGCTTCTGTGCCACTCTAGGGCTCCCTTTTTCGCTGGCAGACTACTTGCAACTGCTTTACCACTAACTTCTGGCTCTTTTTGCGGTTCCTGAGACTTAACCTCCGACTTCGCTTCTAAAGGTACCGTGTCGGATCGAACTAACTTTTTTGCCCTACTTTTAGTAATTGGTTCTGCAAGTTGATCTACCTCCGTCGGTTTTACCATGCCAATGGGGGATAGGAACTGATGCTCCATTGTTCTTTAACTCATCCCCTATCTTTTTTACAGTCTGTGTTACCGTTTGCCCCTTTTTGCTTCTGCTTTTTTTCAAGGAGCTCGCAGCTAGAGTCTCTGCAGCCCGGCTAAACTCTGGCGATGCTGTGCGCTGATTTATTTCTCTCTCTCTCTAATACTTTACAAAGCCTTTCCAACTCACTGTCTAACGACAGACCATGCTGCGATTTATAGTAGACCTTCCAGCTTACTGATTCCGTTCAACCACCGACCATGCTTTCATCTACAGTCATCCAGCGATTTAACGCTGGCAGCTGCCTGTTCCTGCCACAATTAATTTTTTCATCTGCTTCCTGCACCTGATACAGACTTTGCGCCAACATTTTCTCCAACTCCTGTCCTTTGTTAACAATGACTAATTGGTTGTTTGAAACTTGACTTTTGAAACTTGTGGCTTTTTATACTTAAAATAGGGTTTTTACAAATATATTGAAAATAGGTAAAATTAACAGATAAAATGGTCAGTGGAGAGGTTTTACAAACAATCTTAAAACAAATAGAATTATAGAAAATAAAGACAGAAAAAGGCTGAAGTGAACATTTCAAAGGGTAGAACAGTAAGAGTCAGTTGAGGTTTTAGCTTTTGGTTAAAGGTTCAGTATATCAGGCTGAAGTGCCTCTTGGTAGAAAGGTGGGGAGTGTTTGTGGTTTTGTTCTTTCATGTATTTTTCAAAAACAAGGTTTGGGCCAACATCGGGACCTACCAAACAGCCAGGATAAGCTGGTGATAGACAGATCCAGGCACAGCCCAGGAGAGTTGTAGGGACTGAAGATACTGTGGCCTTTCTGGCAGCTTCAACAAAACAAAAATCAACTCCCCTGCCACCTCAAAGTGTGGGTCACTGGGCCCCGGTGCTACTGCAAATACTTATACTTCTGGTACCTCAATATCAATACTCCAAATGCGTGTATCACTTTAAACAGTACAGCTTTTTCTTGCAAGATTAATTGCTACTCATAAACATCTGACGAAGTGGGTGGCAGCCCAGAAAGCTTATGCCTGCAGAAATGTGGTAGTCTTTAAAGTGCTACAGGACTCTCCTTGTTCTTGCTGTGCACAGACTAACATGGCTACGCCTCTGGAACTTGTTACTCATAAACAGATGCTATCGTGCAGTGAAGAACAGAAAAACTTCTGGGACCACTGCCAAGAAACAGTCAAAGGAAATCAAGTTTCCGGTGTTTCAAGTTTCAGACACAGACAGCCTTCTTGCTCTCTCTTTTGCTCAATTTACTTCAGATAAGTCTGCCAAGAGACCTAGATTTCCTGTCACACACTCCTCGAGCCTTCTGGCTGGCTTGCCAGTTTATTGCCTGATTTCAGGGTGTTTAGGAATTTGAATAGGGTTATAGGCTCGCCAATTGAATTGATTAGAAGATAATGAGGTTTTAGTCCCGGAATCAGGCTCCAGAAGAGTTTTATAGGGACCCCCAGGGTGCACGACAGGAATGTTTACTCTGATAACGCATGGGAGGTTCTCCAAGGCAAGGGTGATCTATTTAACCGAAGCGACGGTTATCTTATTTAGACTGATAGAACTTGTAGCACGGAGGTCTAGAATGAGGGAAACAGACAGGAGCAATCTGCATCCCGGGTGTCTGAGCAACGTCTCGCTTACACTGCCCAGCAGCCCACACCACTAAAGCCATGGGGTGGAAAGGAAATGCCGCGTGCTCCCTGAGTTAGAGGCGGAGTGCGGGAGGAGATCACATTCGTTAATGACTTGAAAGTAGCCTTGTTGATGGAGTAAATGAGGGTTGGGAATTTGGTGGCCCAGAGACCAGCGGTTTGAGCCAGAAAATGTGCTGTTCTAGGGACGGGAGCTGAAAAACTCAGCAGCACTGGCCCATTGCACTTACTAAACTCTTGGGGGCTGGGAACCCTGTGCACCCCGTTACAGGAAGGGCCCCTTTATCAGCAATGAGCTCTCCTTGATCAGTGGCATGTGTCCTGAAACCCACTAAATTGTTTGTTAATATAAAGACCTTCCCCACGGGCTATGAGCAGGGTTTTTGAAGTGGGGACCTTTAGCACCACAACATAGAACTTCAGGTGGCAGCAGTAGTAGGTTGTTATCCGCTGTGTGAACTGACCACTGGAGAGGTACAAGATTCTCCCTTTGCAATGTGTTACACTCCCCTTCACAGCTGGGTAAAAAGGCAGGTTATTCTCTCAGCCTGGGGGAGTAGGGGCTCATGGTGAATAAGCAACTCAACATGAGTTCTCAGTGCAATGTTGTGACAAAAGTCGCTAATGCGATCCTGGGATGTATAAATGGGAATAGTGAACAGAAGGCAGGTGATTTAACCTCTGTATACGGCATTGGTAAGACCGAGACCAGAATAGTGAATCCACTTCTGGTGTCCAACATTTTAAAAAGGATATTGAAAAATCAGAGAGCGGGTGGAGAAGAGCCACTAAAGTGATTGGTGGGCTGGACAAAAGGCCTGACGGTGAGAAACTTAACGAGCTCCGTCTGTTTAGTTTCTCAAAGAGAAGATGGAGAGGCATCTTGGGGCTTTGCTAGGAGGAAACGCCGGGTACTAAACGGCTCTTTAAACTAACAGAGACAGTTCAGAACGAGAACCAATGGCTGCCAGCTGAAGCTAGACAAATAAATGAGAAATGACGCACAGTTCTTTTAACAGTGAGAGTGATTCACTGTGGGAACAAATTCCCTAGGGAAGTGCTGGCTTCTCCCCCTCTTAATGTCTTCTGGCCTTAAAATCTAAGAATCTATCAAAGAGGGGTGCGGACTGTCAGGTTTTTGAGTATATTAAGGCCGGGGGAAGCCTCAACCGTGGGTCCCACATGGTGACGGACGCGTTGAAAACACCTAGATGGACACAGTGAGGGGTTGGACGGGGCATTGTCTGTTTCGTTTGGCACATGGTACGTTCCTGATGGCTTTAAAGGAAAAGCCCATGATTAAAATAACCCGTCTTGAGTGACGGTCTCGGTTCCTTCCCGGCAGGTGGAGACACAGCAGTCTCAATGCTGATTGGCCAGGTAACGGCAGACGGGCACACCCGAGTGATGAATGATACAAGTAAATAATTAATAATTTCTTTGGTCTTAATTAAAAGAGAGCCTGCAAGGTGGTTGGCAGAGGGGCAAAAAATGTGTGTGGGGCGGGGGTTTCCTGCTTTTATGAGGGGAAAAGACAACAAGAGGAGTTTTTGTTGCGGTTGGTTTCATTCTTGTTTTTTACGTTAGCAATTTGGGTGTTTTCTACCCTGAAGGACTCTGTGGCCAGCTGGAGATCTGGTGTAGTGAAAGGCTGAAAATCTGGACTACGGTGTGCACCTCATTGCAGAACTAGAAGGGTTCAGACAAGCATGACGAGAAGGATCAAAGGCCTGGGCAATCTCTCATGTGAAGAGATCAAAAAGACTGGGATTGTTACCTTGGAGAGGAGACAGATACAAGGGAGAGGATAAATGTCTATAAAATAATGGATGAGATAGAGAAGGTAGATCCTTGTCTCGTAGCAGTAGCACAAAGGGGACAGCAGAAGTGATGCGTGGAGGGGTGGGGGCGCATGGGGTCATGTGCCCACCCAGATTTCTGCTAGGGTTTGCCATCTGGGCCCCCTCCCTGTACGGCAGAGCCTGGAGCTGGCAAGCTGCAAGCTATGGTCATGGGAAGGGGCAGCAGCAAACAGCTGGGAGCTGCAGGGAGGGGCTACCGAGGGTAAGGGGGAACCTATCCTCCAGAAAATTATCTAGTTCATATTTGAGGCCCAGTGATCCTTTTGGTCTTCACAACATCCCATAGCAGTGAGTTCCACAGGTTAACTGCCTTGTGTGGAAAAAGCACTTCCTCTTGGTTGCATTAAACCTGCTGCCTATTAATTTCATTGGGTGATTCCTGGTTTTTGCATTGTGGGAAGGGTAAATAACCCTTCTCTAGTCACTTTTCCCACACCCTGCATGATTTTGCTCATATCCCTCCTAAATCGTCTCTTTTCTAAGCTCAACAGCCGTAATCTTTTTAGTCTCTCCTCCTGTGGAAGCCGTTCCATGCCCTTGATCATCAAACAACTAGTTTTATCCACTCATGAGAGGAAGCACTTAGCAAAACAGTGCAACTTTCATGCTCCGGCCGCGTTGGCTGTTGATACGTTGGCTGCCTGCCTTCATCTTGTTTCATGTCTTTTTTTTAATTTTGAAGATAAACGGATCCTGATTGCCCTTGCTGTCGTCATCATAGCTTTGATCATCGCTGTGATTGCACTGGCGGGTGAGTGCATTGCTAACTCAGCTGATTCTCCTTTCCTTGTCACTGATTCTCCGTTGGTTGCTTGTCCTAGACACGGGACCAGAGTGCCTGCTTGTGTTTTCCGCTGTCTCTGCTCACACCGTCTTTGCCCTGCTCCGACTCCTCCGTTGAAGCAGGTTTCCCTTTTCAGAGGGGAAATCTCTTTCCAGACCCTTTTCCCTTCCTCCCCCCATCCCTCCCCGCCCCCCCAAAGAAGAAGGATGTAGGTTTCCAGCTCCCACAACCCCACCAAAGCCAACAGGAACGGCCCTTGCTGAGCACCTCTGAAAATTCAAGCACTAGGTGGCGCTCCACTCCATAGAACCCACCCACTGACTATGAGACCGGACAGCAGTGTTAGCTAATGGATGCAGCACTTCCCTGGCACGCAGGAGAGCTGGGTTCTCTTCCCAGCTCTGGTACGGGCCCTGCTGTATGACCGTGAGTCAGTCACTGCCCCACTCCGTGCCTCAGTTTCCCCATATATAAAATGGGAATAAGATACTAACCTCCTTTGTAAAGCACTTTCTGACCTGCTGGTGAGGTCTTTGGCAGATGAAGGACCCAACTAAGTGACTCCTCTCTGTCTGGGGGGCTGTGACCTAGTGGTTAGATCCTTCCTCCCCCCCATGCATGTATTCAGACATCTACCAGAGTGGCACTAGCACAGCTGAGAATCAGGCTCCCCGTTCACTGCTGGAATAGCTGCAAGCTCTCAACCTTCCCTCGATTCTGGATCTCCAGGGAGCTGCTGTGAAGCCATCGCCTCGGCACGTCGGCGGCCCTTTAGCCCTGTCCCCCGTCCCACCCCCAGTCCAGGGGCGCGTTGCTGGAACACGCTCTGTTATTGCGTGGGAAGGCAAGGTGAAGGGTGAAAGCAGGAGTGCACCGGTGTCCTCGGTATATGCTCAGGTTCCCACTGCTGTATTAACTCCCCCAGCACGTCTGGATCAGCTCCAGGCCACGCACGGTGTCTGCTGTTCTTCCTGTACCGTGGTAGATGGTGTTTGTGCAAGCTGGGAGCGCACTGGCCTTAACCCTCTGCTGGCTGTTCTTCATGGATAATTACAGCCTGGAGGCTGCTGTAACTCACACCAGGGGAGTGGCAGGGTCCTGGCTGCTCCTAGCACACTGGGAACGCAAAGTCAGCGTCCCTTCAATACGGGCCAGACGTCGCCACCTGCCCGTTTTGCTACTGAGCACGTGCAAGCATCTCTGCCCCTAGTTAATGAGTCTGTGCCTTGGGGGAATCGCAGGGCTGCTAAAAGTTCCAGCTGACCCGAGCTGAACTCGTTTCTGGCTTTTCCGGGGCACGAAAATGTTCCATGTTTTGACTTTTCCCCCCGACTTGGGGGGGGAGGGGAGGGAAATTCTTTGAAACCTCCAGGGTTTTGGCAGGATGTTGGGAAAACTGTGACCTGACCTGCAGCACCCATGTTAGGTTTCTGCCCAGTTTTAGTGACTGCTTCACCCCCCCGGAGGGGAACTTATGGGCGCGTGCATGTGACAGGCCTGCCTTTGGGCCCGTCCGCAGAGAATATGAGTTGTTCTCGCCCCACCTAGGGGTGCTCGGCTCTGTAGCATGAGCTGTAACAGGCTCTGACGGGCCCCAGTTTTAGCCCTGATGTCGCAGCCCTCACACGTCTGCACCGAGGAGGACATCTCAAGGGGGGAGTCCAGGAAATGTGCCCCCCCATTTGAACGGGCTGCCCATCCTGACAAAATGGGGCACCCTACACGCCGGTGACGGAAGTTGGGATGGCGGCCGGGCCTGTCTGAATGCACGGACACAGAGGGTTGTGATGCCGTCTCAGCCCCACGCTGTCTTCCACACCTACCTCGTACAAATGGTGGCTGTGCATACAGGACCGGGGGAGACTCTATCCCGGGAAGCCGCGGCTCTGACAAAGATTTGGGGGTTGTGGTGGATAATCGGCCGAACTTGAGCGGGACACTGTGGCCAAAAGAGCTCATTCATTGATTTGGCATACGCTATCCGGTCAAGCCAAGCCACGGCATTTTTATCCACTATGTTCACAGCCCGAAGACCTCCGGGAAATTGAGTCGTTTTGCTGTCCTTGACCATATGGGGCATGGTTTGAGGCTGTCCATAGTGGACTGTCTCTAAGATGCCATTGAAAGAGTTAATGCCATGCTGTAACGCATAAAGAGGGGAAACTCCGGTGGGAGTAGAAAGGTTATTTTAGATCTGGATTTGGCACGTGTGTGACCACTGCTGGAATCCTGTGTTCGGGTCTGGTGCCACCATGCAGGAAAGATGTTGATAAATTGCAGAGGGGTCGGAGAAGAGCCATGGGAACGATTAAAACCTGCCGTTGGGTGGTAGACTCCAAGAGCTCGAGCTATTTAGCTTAGCAAAGAGACGGGGGTGACTGGATTCTGTCTATCTAGCAGAGTCTATAAATACCTGCATGAGAAACAAATATTTGATAATAGGCTCTTCACGATCCAATGGCTGGAAGTTGATGCTAGACAAATTCACACAGGGATTAAAGCATCCATTTTTAACGGTTGGTGTTATTAGCCATTGGAGCGATGTACCGAGGGTCGCGGTGGATTCTCCATCATTGGCCATCTTTAAATGACGATTGGATTTTTGGTAAAAGATCTGCTCTAGGGATTATCTGGGGGGCAGTTTTCAGACGTGTCATGCAGGACGTCAGACGAGATGATCACACGGGTCCCATTCAGGTCTTGGAATCTATGAAAATTTGTATCCCAGGCCCTGGATGTGTGTATCTTAATACCCCATCTGGTGGGGATCTCCACTCAGACAGGCAGCAGCTATAGGGTCCATCTGTCACCACTGTGCTACTTGCTTATTTTCAGCCAAGAAAACTCCCTCCTGCCCGCCCCATATCACTGCTGGGTGCCTGGACGGCTGGATTGGATACCAAGGGAAATGCTACTACTTCTCGGAGACTGAAGGGAACTGGAGTGTTAGCCAGCGCCACTGTTCTTCACACAATGCCTCCCTGGCTTTGATTGATTCCCTGCAGGAGCTGGTAAGGAAGAGACACGCACCCTTCATAACCACAGCTAAGGACGTGCTAGAGGCTGTCACTCACTGAAGGCCTAAGGAAGCTCCTTGATTCATGGAACACAGGCCCCTCCACAGCTGGCTGGAAAATGGAAATTGGCAGGCAGGATTTGTCATTTTTCATTTTATAAACATTGATTTTTTTTCCCTCAACAATGTTTATTTCATTTTTAACTTCAAATGTCATTTCCTGTGGGGTTTTTTTTTAAACTCCGAAATGATGTTTTTCAAAACCACCCCCTCAAGTGGCTCGTGCTGCGTCGATGGGAACACGGTTCCCGTCAGCGCAGTGCAGCGAAGACGCCGCGTAAAAGAGGAGTTACGAAGTAGATGAAGCGACTCCGCTTAGCTTGCGTAACTCCCGTCAACCGCCGCCGAATTTGAAAGTTAGTGAAGACCAGGCCCAGGTTGGACAAACACCTGCCAGAAAAGGTCTGGGTTTATTTTGTCCTTCCTGAGCCCAGGCGGCTGGACTTGATGATCTCTTGAGGTCCCTCCCAGCCCAACATTTCTATGATGCTATGATTCCCAAAAGTGGGGAAACTGGAAGAAAATGGGGAAAAAAAAGTAGTTTCTTTTCCCTGAATATTTTTTTTGAAAAATAAAAGTTCCTTGGGGGAAAAAAAATCATTTAGATGAACTCTTGTTTATTTCACTGGAAGTTCTTTGGGTCAGGGACTGGCTTTCCCAGTGTGTACAGCACCTGGCGCAAGGGGGCCTTCATCTCCGTTATGGCTGTTGTAATACAAATAAAGATATCAAGTGTGTGTTCTTTTCCACAGAATTTCATGCTGCGCTATAAAATGATCCCTTACCGCTGGATTGGCCTCCAGAGGGAACAAGGCCAGGACCAGCCCTGGAAATGGACCAACGGTACCGTATTCAACAACCTGTGCGTCCTTTTTCCTTTTTCACTTTCTCAGTCATAGGACACAGAGAAAAGCAACAAAACCCTGGGGTGGGTGGAGAACATTCGTGCACAATGACACCCCACTGATGGCATCACCAAGGCTACGGAATGGGGCAGAAGATGCGGCAGCTCAGTGGGGGAGCAACTCGGTAACTGCGTCAGGGCCTAGCTAAGCACACCTGGGCTCTGGCTGCTCGGGGCAGAAGAGGAGGAAAGCAAATGGATGGACAGTGTGGAGGAGGACTTGACACCCAGGGGGAGGAGATTATGAGAGGGGGCAGATGGGGCAGCAAAGGGATATTGGGGGAAAGACGGGAAATTGCTAGAAGAGGTGAGTGCAAGCAGAGAAGAGGTTTGTTTCCCCCGGGTATGGCCTGATTTCCAGTTTAGCTGCACTGGTACGTACAGTTCTGTTCATCTGTATTCAGGAAAGATGCATGCAGACTGGTGCAGGTGCAGAGAAGAGCTGCTGGGATGCTCAGGGGAATGGAGAGTCTCTCTTATAAGAGGAGATTGAAAAAGCGTGGCTGGTTGAGCCTAGCAAAATGAGAGGGTGTCTTATGGGTCTCTGTGAATACATCGGGGGCGTGGAGGGGGGTAGACACCAGGGAGGGAGGAGAGCTACTGACGCTAAAGGATGCTGTCGGCACAAGATCAGACAGGGATAAACTGGCCATGAATTAATTTGGGGCTGGGAATTAGCAGAAGGTTTCTGCCCATCAGAGGAGGGAGGTTCTGGAGCAGCCGCCCCGTAGGAGCGATGGGGGCAAACAGCCTAACTAGCTGGAAGACAAAGCCTGAGAGGTTTATGGACAGGATGATATGCTGGGGTTGCCTGCCACAGCAGGGGGCTGGACTCAGTGACCCAGGAACTCCCTTCCTGTCCTATGTCCCCTCGCACACCGGAAAGACCTCCAAGAAACTCGGTAACCTCTGTTTGCTGCCTGATTTTCAGGTCTCAGCTCCCCCTGCGACATTTACAGCTGGAAGTGACTGGCTCAGGGTCATGCAGCTGGTTAGCAGCAAAGCCTGGCAGAGAACCCAGTTCCCCTGGGTCGTACGCCACCGCACCACGTCGCCTCTCTGTACGTGAGCAGGAATCTGCCCCTGATAACCCCCACGCTGCTTCTCATTGCAGGTTTCTGGTCAGAGGGGAAGGGCAGTGTGCCTACCTGAATGATCATGGGGTTAGCAGCTCCAGATGCTACTCGGAGAGACAGTTCATCTGCAACCAGCAGGAGGAGTGCTCTAGAATGAAATTAAGCACTGCAGGAGGGGACACTATGTCTGAGATCACATAAAGAGCCAACGCAGCCTCTTCAGTGGATGCACAATTTGCAAATTGGTCATCTCTTGTGGAGCATCCTACCTCTGCAACCATTGCTCCTTCCAGATCCCTGCTGCTGGAACACTATGTCCTTCTGCACTATGGCACTGGTACTGTTGAACGGGTATTTTAAAGGGCTAAATCTAGGCTTCCCTTAACATAATTGTGTAAAGTGCACAACTTATTTAGGCAATGCAGAATCCCAGTTTATATTTGAAAAAAGGGCATGTTTCTACACCATGTTCGAACACAGGGTTGCTCAGAAATGTCCCTGCTACCAGAGCACCTTGGACTGAAGATCAATGATCGATTTTATAGTCGCTTCATCAGACCTAAGACCGTATGTTCTGGACACCCGGGTGAAGAGGGGAGTGTTGATGGCAACTGATCACTACTTGGTGGTGAGTTGTGTGACGCCGTCTAAAATGTAGGGGTGTTCATTTATAATATTATTGATATTAATATTGCAAAATTGCAATAATTTGTATGAGATAGACCATGTCAGGTACCATTGGAAAGATTATAATTTGCTAAGTCTGATAATATTGTGTGTGTGTGTGTCATATGTGTACTGAAAGTTATGGATGTGTGTGATATCTGGCTGTATCTAAAACTTGTGCTGTGCTAATGCGTCACACCCCCACAGGCAGATTAGCGTCAGCACTGATGACTCATTGAGGGCCACCACCTTTACGATGAGCCCAGGGAGAGAAGCCGGGAGTCATCAGGACGTTGTAGGGTCATGCCTGTGGTCTGGTGGGACTGCAATTGCCTTTCCCTGCTGGTGTGCTGTGAGCTTGTGTTTGAAACAAGCCACCTGGCAGACCAGAGACTATAAAATGCAGCTGCACCATCCCCATCATGTCTTCCTTCTTGCTTCCTACCTCTGTTTCCTACCTCAACTCACCTACATTTGAAGAGGTACTGGGTGTACACCGGGGGGACTGTGCGAGCCTGCAAACCACACAATTCTGCTGAGAATTTGATACATAGGGACAACATTTGTTGTATGTATTCGATTGCTTTGAGCATTTAACACCCGCTTCTTGTTTGTTTCTTTCCCTTAATAATAAACCTTTTGTTTTAGTTACTGAAGGATTGGCTGGCAGCGTGGTGTTTTGGGTAAGATCCAAACTTATCTTGGTCTGGCAATCTGGCTGACCCTGTGGGGATCAGGAGAACATTTTTGGTAAAGGGAACAGAGTTTAAATAACTGGTCTCTTTCCTGGACCTAGTGGCTGATTGGGAGCCAGAGACTGAAATGCAGTAAAGGGGGCTGTGTGTATTTTTAGTTTGGCTTCTTGCTAACCAGTGTGGGGAATCAGAAGCACTGTTTGTGGCTGGTTGGGAAGTCTGACTTCAGCGTCACCCACCAGAGTTGGGAGAATCTGCTTTCCTTCTAAAGCCTGCCCCGACCTTGGCATTTTCAGGTTGGCCACCCTAAGCATGGACGGGTCAGAAGTGGGATCCAAGGCACGGAATGCTGGCTGGATAGACGCGGGAGGCCCAGACAATCAGTGCAGGTCACCTGGGAACATCTGGCAGAGGCCCCTGGGAGGAAAGACTTGAATTCCCACTTCTGGAAGAACTTCTCTTGCGTTCCGGGCGAGGTCGTGGGACATTGAGTCCGAGTGGGCCGTGTTCAGGGCCTCGGTCGTTGAGGCAGCCATGAAAAGCTGTGGCCTGAAGGTGGTTGGGGCCTGGCATGGTGGCAATCCTGCTGCTGGTGAACACCAGTGATGAGGGAAGGTGCCAACGAGAAGAAGGCCTTCCGAGAAATGCTCGTGAATCAGACTCCGGATACGACTGAGAGGCACCGGTGGACTAGGAGGGCTGTGGATGTGGCTTTTTCCGATATTTGTGTGACGTTTACCAGTGACAACCCTGTTTATTGAGTCCAGACACCGTTAGCTTATTCATTTTAATGCTGGGTTCTTGTGATAGGACAGCTCTTACTTTAGACAGAACGTCTCAGAGCAGGGCACTTGGTTATTTTTAATCAATCTAGTTTTATTCATTCCTTCACCAAGAAACTTACATATATACAGTCAATTGCTGAAAGAAGGTTTATAAAGCAAGTTCGGATGCACAAAATGTTTGTCACTTATAACAGACACAACATACAGTCTTGCAAGCGATTTTCATAGACCAGCGCCCCAGGTAAGCACTTATATAACATCACAACGTCATCAGTAATTCTTACATCTATTTATATTTACCCATCATCAGTTT
The DNA here is from genome assembly GCF_026122565.2 of Emydura macquarii macquarii. Classification (NCBI taxonomy): domain Eukaryota; kingdom Metazoa; phylum Chordata; order Testudines; family Chelidae; genus Emydura; species Emydura macquarii. The sequence continues at coordinate 59,905 of NW_027130383.1, forward strand.
CTTTAGTACTTCTAATATATCCAACACTCCTCAAATAACTCTCCAAGGAATAAAAGTTGCCCTTTGTCGTAATGTGTGCCAGAAACGTAGGGGAAGATTGTTAAAGTATTTAGGTACCTAAAGCTGCAGATATGTTCCTAGGTGTCCGACTTTTGTTGATTTTTATGTCTCACAGGCTGAAGTGTCAGTCGTCCCTTCTCCTGGCTTCTAAGTATGATTAGAATCGAATAGGCATTATTTTGGCGTAAATATGGAGCAGGGAACAGACTCAGAGATTTTTTTTTATTTGAAGGCTAGAAATTTTCATCGAAGTTTAAGGACAGAGGCGACTGTTCTGAGGAGCACCATTCTGACCGCCTTCTCTATAACACAGACCAGAGAGTTTCACCCACATACCCCTAGATTAAGCTCACAGACTTCAGTTAGACCCCAACATTTCAGTCTTCAGGAAACTAAATTAGGCACCATAGACAGAACAGAAGGGGACCGTTCTGATGCCTCCTGGAGTACACAGGTCATGGGATTTCACTCAGTAAATCCTGGGTAAGCTAGAGCATCTCCTAAAAAGATAGGCAGTCTTAAAGTCTTGGTGCTTATCCCTTTTAAAAACTGTAGCAATGAATGATTCCGAGTACATTCAGGGTGTATTTGACAGCTGCAGGGATCACACTTGTTGCTTCTCATCTTGCAGTGGATAGAGCAGGCACCTGACATGGAAAGAGACCAGAGCGCTCCCTCCAACTTCACGTTATGTGCATCCCCCCGGCCAAGGTCCTGGAGTGCCCTGCATGGACATTTTAGTGAAGACCCCCGGGACATTTATTTTAGAATAAAATTTGCCCCAGTGCCCTCAGAGCGTTGAGGATGAAAGGAGAGAGATTGATGCAAAAAGTTGCAAAGGACCAGTGTGTGTGTGTGTGTTTGTGTTACTGCCCCCTGCTGGGGAGAATCAGATCTGCTGTGTGTGCACATGTCCAGACTTACTCTGTGCATGTGTGTGTGTGTGTGTGTGTGTGTGTGTGTTACTGGAATCAGACCTGATCTGTGTGTGTGTGTGTTACGGCCCCCTGATGGGGAGAATCAGGCCAGCTGTGTGCACATCTGGACTTTCTCTGTGTCTGCTACCATCCCCTGCTGGCGGGAGGCAGCAGACCTGGGCTGTGTGTGTGTATGGGGAGGTTACTGTATTACCCTCTACTGCAGGAGTTCTCAAATCTTTTTTTGCTGGGACCCTTTGAAAATATTTCAGGCTGTGATGACTCCCCTCCCCCATGCCATGCCACCCTTACCAGCATGCACAGGGGCTAGGGTGCCCAGATGGCAAGTGTGAACAATCGGGTTGGGGGGTTATGGGCTGTATAAGACAAAGCCCCGACTATTGGGACTGTCCCTATAAAATTGGGACATCTGGTCACGCTAGTGGGGACTGACAACTTGCACCCCCCCGAGGGGTCACGACTCCCAGTTTGAGAACCCCTGCTCTAATGAATAGAAATCCATTAACAGTGTATCATAGCCCCTATACTGCTAATGGCTCTGAGCAATTCTCCTTTGGCTCCAGGGTCAGTTCTTCAGTAACTGGCATCCTTCCCCTGGTGTTGCTGGGGTGTTTCGAGCGGCCGGTGGATCAATGTGCCCCTGACAGCCAGGGCTTTCTTACAATCCGCTTTTTTAAAATGACCCATCTTTGCAACCGACATTTACTTCTGAGCCCTAATTTTTTCCCTCTTGCAACTAAAAGCTGCAATTTGTAGGGCGCCGTGAGTCTTGAATCCAGCTCAGCCCAGTCACAGACCCCTCCAACCTGCCCCTTAGCATGACGGTTCTCAAATGCAGCCTCCAGGGGGTTTGTGTGTGGCCAGGAGCAGCTGGGGAGGGAAGCGGGCAAGGATCCACCCGGCCCAGCCAGGTTTTCCCTGACCACAAGCCGGGACTTGCTGGGAGCAGCCCCCGCAGGGTGAATAACCCCCGGCCCTTGGCTCCCAGAAACACCTGCTGCCGGACTGCAGTGCCAAGGTGAGTGACACCCCCTCTCCCCCCCGTGTGTCTGCCTCAGGGTCCGCACCCCTCCCCGCCAGCCACTGGCTGCCCATCCGTGCCTGGGATCCCGACTCCCTTCCTGCTTTCCTGACAGCCACCCCCGGCCCCCGGCTGCATCAGTGGCTGGGGTGCAGACTCCCACCCCCTTCGCATCCTGACATCCACCCGCCTTTCTTCCCTGCCAGCCGGAGCCGCTCAATTGCCTGCAGGGTCCTTGCATTCACCCGCTCACCCCCCTCCCCCCACAGCCGGGCAAGTGACCCCCAGCAGCTCCCTCCCTAAGCTGTAGTTCTCCCCCTCCTGCCAGGTGGCTCAGGGCAGGTGCTGCACGTGTAGCCAGGCTCCCTGCTCTGCAGGGAAGAACCGGTAACTCCCTCCAGCCACCTGGCAGGAGCTGCAGTTCTTCCTGCACCTCACTCACCTGAAAGGTAAGTGGGGCAAGCGAGGCAGCATTTCCATTCAAAGAGCTCCTCAACTTTTGCTAATATTCTGATCCACACAATTGATGCATCAAAACCCAGAACTTCTTATTTGTGCGTGTGCATGTGTGTTTAATTTTCCTAACGGTAACGGAGCGTATCAGGGAAAATTGTCAACGCAGCCACCAGCAAGAGTTGGTGCCGCACTCTCAGGCCACCGAAAACGTTCTTGTGAGAACCACTGACCTCGCAGTAGACGTGAGTGCCCTCTTCCCTGCAGCCCACAGGCACTATGGGAAGTCCCGCCTGAAAAGCCTGATTGGCAGCCACCTTGGGGGCTTCTGATTGGCCCCTTGGCCCCATATAAGCCCAGCATACCAGGAAGTGTCCAGGGAATAATGTGGCTGCTTTGTGAGCTGTCACGGCCAGCTCTGCTCCTGACTTGGGCTCTGACCTGGATTCTGACCCTCAACATCAGTTCTGCCCTCTCGTATTGACCTCGGCCTGGAAATCTGCCCTCGAGCCCCTGCCCCAGGCCCTCCTGAAACTTCCTCAAAGTCAAGCCCTCGCACTGAACAGGATGAGCTGGAGGGCAGAGGGTGCAGCCTTTAAAAATAAATAAATAAAATAAAAAAAAGCATGACACCGGAAAGCGTCTGAGGGAGGAGAGACCTCAGCAGGAAACCCCAGCTCTGGGCAACTTCCCCAGGCGTGGAGGAGATGAGAGCCGGAGCTAGGAGAAATTGGTTGATCCTGGAGAGCAGGGAGAGGCTTGGAGGAGGCGTGTCTCCTGTTGAGCTGGTTGGCGCGTTATTGCTCTGGGGGTGTTGTGGGGGAGTGAAGGACGCTTCAGAGAGTTGCATTTCTCAAGTCTGTGCTTTAGGTCTGGAACACAGCTGCAAATCTACGGCCACCAGAGCAGACTCAGGACTGGAATCAGATACCAAAACCAGGCCATCACGGCACCTGAATATAAAGAGAGAAGGGAGGAGAACTGATGCAAGCCTGACTCCTGAAATTAAATCTGCAAGGTCCTTAATGGTATCTAGCTAGCCACAAGGTCTCTCTTTAGCCCAGGTGGCCTCAGCAAGCCAGGACAAAGTCCCAAGCCACGGCAAGAAATTTAAAAAAAAAAAAAAATTGAGTGCAATTTTGAAGGGGGAGGAGGTTCTTCCTACCACCCAGGCTCTGCCCACTCCAGTCAAAATTGAAACTACACCCATGGCCCGTGCAAATCTTCACAGAACGGCCATTTCCTGTGCCGTGACTGGCAACAAAGTGTTCACCCAGGGTGGCGTTTCAATTGTCATCACTAGGCTTCAGAGTCAACAACACGCCGGCAGGGAGGAGATCATGTCCCTTGGAACTATGGGGGTGAGACACATTGTTCTTCCTCTGGGTGGTGATGTTTCTTGCCAGAGACTTTGCTCCAGCTGTTACCTTCCTGTAGAGCCCATGCCGCCGATAAATGCAGGGGAAAATCTAGGAGGGGTGAGCTGTGTTTATTTTTGGCTTTGGGCAAATATCTCATGGTGGGAAGGAAAGCCTGTCTCTCTCTTGATCCTGGGAGGGTGAGAGGGTGAACCTGATTGCTCCCCGGGAGAGAGAGACGCAGGAATAGCTCCTCGTGGACTCTGAACAGTGAATTTTGCATTTTGGTGAGTTTGAGGCGTTTACGTTGGGCTCATCATATCTTAGCCTGTGGGTGGCCGTACCGCTTAAGGAGGCTGGACAGCAAAGCACTTCGGCTTCATTATTATTTACATTTCAATAGCACCCAGCTGAGATCAAGGCCCCCTTGTGCCGAGCGCTGCACGGACCCACAGTGAGAAACAGTCCCTGCAGTGGTGGGTCTCTGACGCCCGGGGTCCAAGCCTACATTTGCACCCTTCTCCCCCACCCCCAGGCCTCACTCACCCCCTCTGTGCAAGACAGGAAGGGTCCTGACACCGCCCCCAGCTGCTCTGGGGAGGGGAGGCCTGTACAGCTGAGACCAGGGCCCCCATTTTTCACTGACATGGTTTAAATTGCCCCAGCCTAAATAGCCAAAGGAAGGATTATTGTCCTCATGTGACAGAGGGAGGGAACTGTGGCATAGAGAGATGAAATGATTTACCCCAGATCACACGGGCAATCTATAACAGAGCTGGGAACTGAACCAAGTGTCTTCACTGTAAAGCCAGCCTTTCTCTCTTTCCCCCCCCGAATTCCTCTTACTCTGTTTGCTTTCACTTACCCTTTGGATTAGCGCTGTTTGGGGGTGGAGGATCTGGAAAGAGACAAGACAGAGCAAAGGTTTCTCAGGGAGACGCTGATCAGGAGGAGGGATCCCACTGAATAACCTTGAAGTGTTCCCCGCTCATTTTATTAGGGTGTCTCTGCCCGGAGAGGGCACAACTGCTGTGGAAGACCAGCAGGTTGCCTGCGTATCACAATACGCCGCTCAGCCCCACAGAGCTGCAGCAGGGAGCAGGGCAGATGCGGCGTTAGATGGCGAGAAAGAAGAGTGTTTAATGCATTCTCCTTGCTTCATGGGAGCTGAGGGAATGCAGCAAGGCGTCCTGACCCATAGAAAAAAAATGTCTGGATGTAGCTTCACGTGCAGAGGGGTCGGTTGGAAGATTTTCATCCTCTAATTGCAAGGGAAAATTCACAACCTCCATCACCAACCCCAAGGATTAAACTGGGACACGGAGCGTCCCACAGGCGGAACTTACCTACCACGCTCAGCTTTACATGAGCCAGACACATTTTATTGATGTCTTGAAATACGTAATTCCCAGCCGCCTCTGCGCTCACGTTCTCCACCGTGAAGTTTCCACCAGAGATCGAGACGGTCTCCTTGAAGTAGCTGTTGAGCTTCATGGGACCCCCGAAACAAAGCTGTAGATGTGATCCCATTTCGAAGTCGAACCGTTCTGCTTGCAGAGATCCAGGGTGGTTTCTGATAAGTTCAGTGGGATGCTCACCAGACTCCCTTTGACGGCAGATCTGGGCTTTTCTGGGCAAGCTTCAGGACATAGAAGGAAAAGCAAAATGCAGAGTTTGGCTTGGTGGCAGAAGGCTTTGGACGAAGCAGAAACTGATTGTAAGGGGGTTGGAGCAGCGGGAATATAGATGAGAACATGGTGGAGCAATGAACTAGGACTCAGAATGCCTGGGTTCCAACCTGAGCTCTGGGAAAGGAGTTGGGTCTAATGGGTTAGAGCAGGGGGGCTGGGAGTCAGGAGTTGTGGGCTTCTGGTCTCAAGGGGTCAGTGTTGTATCCGGCTTCCTCCTTACTTGACACCACACATGTGTCGTCAGAGACAGCTCTGAAAATCAGTGCGCTGAGCAGAAATCCCGTCATCCAGGAGTGTGCGTCCGAGCTCATGGCAGTCATAGCAGGGGATAAAAGAGCTGGAGTCATTCAGCCGGAGAAGCCGATCCTGTGATAGGAGAACAACAACAAAATCCTGCTAGAGGGAGTGTGAAAGGTTCAACGGAGAGATACCGACCATGGAAATGGGACGTCTTACTGGATAGATCAAATGTCAGAGAAAGCAAGCCAAGTTGCTGGCACCCTTTATGGGAAAAATGTTGATTGTGAGGCAGATGATACCTCTGGGAGATGGAGTCACTCTAGTTTTAAGCCATGGTAAATAAGATCAGAATCCCAGCCCTGACCCCGCACTGACTGCCGGAGGGTCGCTCTGGGTTTTGTGGTAGGGATGGTTGAAAATCTTCCATCCAAACAAGGGAAAACTGTATTTTTGACAAAAATGAAAATTTCTGCAGCACGGGTTTGCTCGCCTGGCCATTTTTTTTTACTTCTAATTCAGAAAACCAAAATATTTTCCTCTGCCAAAACCAGATGTCCCAGCCCCGCTCGTGTTTCTTTGATTTTCAACCAAGTCAAAATTTTCCACAGTGGGAAAAGGGGGGTGGGGGAGGAACCATTTCCCGACCAGTTCTAATTTGCATCCGTTCTACAGTCCTCTTTTAAAACTCCATCATTATTGGCTCACCATGCTGGGACATCTGAGAAATAGGTAGGAAAAGAAATCCTTTTAGAACTTTCAGAGTCCTGCCTGGGTCAGGTACAGGCAGAGACAGCTCCTAGTCCATATCCGAGTCTTCCAGTAAACATCAGAAAAGCTCAGATGTTCATGATGCTTTGAGATCTCCTGATGGAAAGCACTAAGTAAGAGCTAGATATTCTTATTGCTTCAGAAACACCAGCTGAGGATCTGGCGCCTGGATCTGAGAGGTGCACACTATTCACCGCCTCCCAATCAGTCCCCCTAAACTTGCCTGGCTCTCTTCCCGGGCCACCCCTCCAGCTCTGGGGATGGAGGAGACAATCGGGGGTCACTTGGTGACCCTGGTTTCTTACCTGCGTTTTGCGTGGATGTCACTAGTCTGTCCAGAGCAGGAACTCTCCCTTGATCTGTATTTGAAGTGGGAAGCTGAAAATGCAGAAGAGGTGGCAGCTGGGCTGCGAATATCAATGCACATGGAAGAGGAAACTAATCTTGTGAGACTCAGTATTTCCCCACCAATGACGCCCTCATAGATTCATAGATTCCATGGTCAGGAGAAGATCGCTGAGATCATCCGGTGTGAGCCATGAGACTTCCCAGAATTTATTCCTGTTTGAACTAGAGCAAACCTTTTTTTTTTTAATCCAATCTCGATTTTAAAATGGTCAGTGATGGAGAATCCACCATGACCCTGGGTAAATGGTTCCAATTTAATTCTTCTCACTGTTAAAAATATGCACCTTATTTCCACTCTGAATTTCTCTCGCTTCAGCTTCCACTCCTTGGATCTTGTTAGATTTTTCTCTGCTAGGTTATCAAATATTTGTTCCCCATATGCAGACTTAGAGCCTGAGATCAAGTCACTTCTCTTTGCTAACCTCAGCCCATCTCTGTGACTTGCACCAGGGATTGTTGGAGACCCTGTGCAATTTGAGTTGCTTGAGCACTGGTTTGGGGGCTAGCATAAGTTAAGTTGCTTGCTGGTCATTTGGCTTGAGTAGCCTGCCGTCTTCCGCTTGGCAGAGCCAACTAGGACTATTGAGTGACCTTGCAGATGTTTCCATTTCTGCAGCGCTTGGCACATAATAAGATGAAATACATAACACGTATGCTTGCAGCTGCATGTAGATAAGGGTGAGGGAAATAATAAATTATCCTTGAATGGCCAGGGGAACATTTTTCCACTGCCAAGGGGTGTATTTTGTTTACCGCCCCTCTTGTTACTAAATGTTGTTTTAACAGCCCCAATTATTAGAATAAAAATAAAATATAGTTAAAAGTAACAACCCAAATATAGAATAAATAAAATAAAAATGGTGCATTAAAAAGTCACCACAAAGGGGCGCACTTCTTCAATGCATGATTCCGCGGGAGCTGCTGCCGGTTGGACCAGATGGTACACCGGTCCCTGGCGGGGCCCCTGAAGAAAACTGTTCCTGTAGACAGCCTTCTGAGTGACTGCTTAGCTCTCCAGGCTTAATGAGTATGATGTATTGTAGTTCATTTTAGGCTTTGTATTTAACTAGTGTTTTTATAGAAAACCTTGCACATTAAACCTTATTGATCTGCAAATCGGACGTACCGTGTCTCACTGGTATCCACTCTGATCACTAAGTGTCCGGTATCAAAAGGGATGAGGTACTCCATACATCCCACTAAATAACAGCACCGATCAGGAGAAGAATACATATTGGAGTATTCCAGCCCGAAACCCCTACTTTTTAGAGCAGAAGGGTGGTGTGGGATGGGGAGACTGCCTTTAAGGGCTGAGCTTCCCAGACAGAGTCTCCAAGAGAGAGACACTTTGTACCCCATTCATTTTAGCAAATGTTACCAGGAAACCAATTAAAAACAAAAAGAAAGTGGGGATTTCTAGAGTTATGCAACAGAAGACACGAATCGGCTGCCAATCTGAGAACTACCATTCCCAGCAGTCTTCCTGCTGACCTATAACCTTCCAGAGCAGCCTATTCTGGGGAGCAGTGGGTTTATAATACTTACTTAGTCCTGCCTTGAGTGCAGGGGACTGGACTAGAAGACTCGTGAGGTCCCTTCCAGTCCTACACGTCTATGATTCCTTAAGCTCCCCATCAGAACAAAAGGGAGCTCAGGCGGGGGCACCACAGAACCCATAAATAAATTAATTACTTGGGACTGGGTGAAGGAACAAAATGGGGAAATCAGATGGGGAGGCCAAGCAGGGAACCTGTCCATTCCACCTTCCTCCTCCTCAAGGCCCGCCTCTTTCTCTGGGGCGGGGCTACAGGCCATAGGAGACGACAAAGAGAAAAGAGAGTGAAAACAGGAGCAGGAGGGTCATCCCTTCAAAACCAGGGCACAGGACAATGAACACTGAGCACAAGATCCTGGACAGCACCCACCGCCCTGGAAAGGAGGCTGAGGAATCAGCGGGGCCCAACCGGGGTTGGAAGGGGAAATCTTAGAGAATGCAAAAGCCCAACAGTGTAGGGCATCAGGGCTGTGACCTATAGCAGGCTCGTTCCCGTGGGAATGTGGGTGGGGGTTTGGTTTGCAGACTTCCCTGTGCTGGGGCTGTGGGTGGGGGGGAGGAAGGAGTGGACTGGGGGTGAGTTGGTGGACAGCAAACCAAACCCAGGCGAGAGGCTGCAGACAAAAGAGGAAGAAGAAGGGCCGTGTCAAAAAGGGACTTGTCACGCTGGCTGGATTGGGGGGAGGGGGGCATTTATTGTATTATTTAACATCGGTATGTCAAAATCATCATCATTCATGTGAGAGATGCCGTGTCTGGTACTGTTAGAAAGGCTGTAACGTGCTAAGTAAGATGATGATGTTCATGTGTTATATATGTGATGGAAGTTATGGACATGGTTGATATATCTGTGTTTCATATTGTGCTGTGTCTGGGTCACACCCCAGGCAGGATGGCTGCAGCACTAGCCTGTTTAATGGCCCATTAAGACATTCACAGGTACAATGGGCCAGGGGGAGAAGCCAGGGATAGACCTGATGAGTCACCAGGACTTACTCATGTGACCCTGGACTCCATCTTATTCCTGTAAAGTTCCACAAGCAGCACGGCAAAGGCCAAAGGACATAAAAGGCAGCTGCACCACATCCATTTTGTCTTCAATCTTCACCTACCGCTGGATCAACTCATCTCCAACTGAACTGAAGCTGTGAAACAAAGGACTGAGACCCAGCCAGGTACTGGATGTACACCAGCGGGACTGTACAACCCTGCAAACTCCACAGTTCTTCTAGAAACCTGATATATATATATATGGACTTTCCAGTTATTTGTATGTGTCTGATTGCTTCACTCCTTTAACATTTCTCTTATAGTTTGTTTGTTTCTTTTAATAATAAACCTTTAGCTTCAGTTACTAAAGGACTGGCTGGCAGCGTGGTAGTTTGGGTAAGATCCAAACTTATATTGATCTGGTGCTGTGGCTGACCCTTTGGGGTCAGGAGAAACCTTTTTAGTAAAGAGCACAGAGTTTAAATAACTGGTCTTGTTACTGGACCTCGTGGCTGATTGGGAGCCAGAGGCTGAAATGCAGTAAAGGGGGCTGTGTGTATTTATGTACTGGCTTCTTGATAACCAGCGTGGGGAATCAGAAGCACTGTTTGTGGCTGGTTGGGAAGTCTGACTTCAGTGTTGCTGCTGTTATGTCTGCAGACAAAATGGGGGCTGTGAGCTCTGGTAGCATCAGTGTCTGCAAAATGAAAGTGCAGCACTTCACGCCTCTGCTATCAGCGTTTGTGTCCCACTGACCCACAAGGCCTTGCAGGAAACTGTCTTCGGGCAAGAACGCCGATGCGAGCTGACCAGCCCTTAGCACCCACAGGTTATCAGCTCTTGTTCATCAGTCGACCTCTGCACGACCCCTCCTGCGTCCTACTTCTTCAGCTGCTGGGATTCTCACCGTGTTGCAGAACAGAGCCTCCTGAAGCTGGGGGAGAGGGGTGCTGCAGAACGGTTTGCTAGAGCCGTTTCATAGCCTCATAGAATCACAGCAGATGAGGGTTGGAAGGGAGCTCAGGAGGTATCTAGTCCAAACCCCCTGCTCAAAGCAGGACCAACCTCAGCTAAATCATCCCAGCCAGGGCTTTGTCAAGCCACAGCTTAAAAACCTCTAAAGAAGGAGATTCCACCACCTCCCTAGATAACCCATTCCAGTGCTTCACCACCCTCCTAGGGAAAAACTTTTTCCTAATGTCCAACCTAGACCTCCCCCACATTCAGTGCATAGTGTAAGGTCTGAGGCCTTGTTTTTTGACTAAGCAGTAGCAGCCATAACAGAAGCAGCAGCAGCCATAAGCTAAACAGCATAAAGACACATCTTCACATTCCTGAAACTACTTCAAAACAGTGTAATATCAGGCTGTTAAGAAGGTGCTACTGTCTTAGTAGTACCGACCACCACCAGATAAAAAAATTGATCTTAAGATGCTTAAGAAAACTTTGCTTGATAGCGTTCTGTCTGGAAAGGAATCACTTCTCAACCATTGTGGTTGTAAAAGCTACATTTGTTGTTGTTTTGTCTTTCTGGAACCCAGTTCTCTATTGTTTATCTGAATGGTTTCCGTCTCATTCTTTAATTGTTTCTGTCTGTCGCAGGATTAAAATACCTAAATGTGATCAATTCAGGTGGTCAGGAGTCATTGGTTAAAGAGTTATTTTGCAATAGGTTAGGATTGGTCAAAGAATTATTTCATAAAATGATTGGACAAGGTATAGTTAAGCAGGACTCAAGTTTCACTATTAAAACCGGGGTCCAAGAGGGAGACCAGCCGGGAACAGAAGAAGAAAAGGGGAACAAGACGGATAAGAAGGAGAGACAAGAAGGATCCGCCTCCAAGACACCGCCCAAGATCAAAGTTGCTAAGATCCTCTGCACGTTCGTGACGTGCAGCAAACAGAATCCAGACGAGACTGACCTTACCTGGGCAAAAGGGACGTCCGCCTGCGCCTGCCTATGAATATGGGAAAGCGTGTGGGTACTTAATATGTGGACCAAGTTAGTTTCACCTGGAGCCTTACGGACTGGTAATGGGTGACCCTGAGCCCTAAAGTGTGACTTGAATAAGGGTAGGTGCCTTCTCCCCCTGGAGCCCTACGGATTGGGAAAGCGTGGAGGCGGGGCCGTTGATCCTTAAGGTGTGAATTGGGGAAGGGTGGGGAGTGCCTAAATTAACCCTACGGATTGGGGTAAAGGTGGGTACCCTAGTGTGTGGGTAACAATAGTCCATAAAGCAGTATAAACTAGTCATTGTCTGTAAGAAATTTTAGTTTGTACTGACTTCGCGAGTGCTTTTTGTGTAGCCGCTTGTAAAACGAGGCAAATATCTAGATGAGATGACCTCTGTGTGCCCCCAGGAATACGCGTACCCCTGGTTGAGACCCAGTGCTCTGTGTGGATACTTTTATTCTGGAACAAGGGTGTTCACACAGGGGGTTTACACCAAAATAGCTGTTCCAGAATACTAGTTGGGTAAATTTCCATGTGTAGACAAACTCTTAGTTGAAGGGCTAAGGCCTAACAGCGCTGGGAGCTGAGAGATCCATCCGAAGGGAAACTGAGGCAGCGGGTAGGCCTGAAGTCAGCTAGGGTAGGTTCTTTAAAGGGAAGTGGGAGTAAATAATTTGAGTGGCAATTCAGGTGATTTGACTCCTATTCCCAGCTCTGCCACTGGTATGCTGGGTGACTGTGGGCAAGTCACAGACATGCTCTGTGCCTCAGTTTCCCCATCTGCGAATGGAGATAACAATACCAATTTCCTTTTGTAAAGTGCTTTGAGATCTACTGATGAAAGATGCTAGATACGAGCTGGGGATTATTATTATTATCTTTCTAAAAACATCATTTAAACAACAGCTTTAGGTGGCGAACAGGAAATTAACTACGCCACAGTCATTCCTATCAAGCTATGGCAGGCTCTCACCCCAAAGAGACAATCAGGCTGCTGAGAACAATTGTGCAAATAAATAAACAACTAGATGTCATCGGATTATGAAAGCAACAGTCACAATCTCAAAAGGAAATACACAGTCAATGACAGCAAAACACAATTCTGGAATTAGTCATTGGGCTGAATTAGATAATACACTGAAAGAAAACAATGGGTCGTCATAAATAACCCACAACATTGATCGAAACCAGGAGCAACATCTAGGTGCTGGGGTAGGAGCTGAAACTACTTTGACCTCACTTTTTGAGTTTGAGTGCAAGTGGCTGGCATCCGAACAAACCTGAGATTTTCCAACGTGCCTAAGGGATTTCCAGGTCCAATTCTGATTGATTTTGTTAATCCAAATCCTCTCTGCTGAAATCTCTCTTGACATAACCACAGTGAATGAAGAGAGCAACAGCACCCACTTCTAAGAGAACTTGCAAATTATTTCACACTTTGATCGTGAGAAAGATATGTTGGGTGAAATCCTGGTCCCACTGAAGAAGTCAACGGCAAAATTCCCATTAGCTAGGATTTCTCGTGTATAGTGAGCATAGGCCAGTGTTTAATTTGTTTGACTGAACTGGGGAAAGGTTGCAGATCCACTTGGTTGAGGCTTATAGGGGAAAGTTTTTAAACTACCAGCCATTTAATGCGATCTGCTGCATTTCAACAGCACACACACACACACACACACAATTTGCTCTTCAGAAAAATGATTTTTATAAACCTCGGAGATAAGATATTTCTGGCAACGTTGACTTAGCAGCATCTAGACAGGAGGTAATGCCGTGTGAGGCAGGGAGATCACCCCGAAACATACAATTCACCACACTGAAGGATCTCCTCAGAATCCTCCCAGCACCCCCCAACAAATCAAATAGTAAAAGAGGAAAATAAATCCAAACAAACTGGATTTACCACTAGGAACAGACACAGCGAAGGGCATTAAAGGGAAGCTAATGTCCAAAACCAGCCTTTGAACTGAATTCAGCATGTTACCTTGCACTGGTCAAATTCCAACTGAGTGTGGATCAACTTGCATCCGTGTCTTCCCTTCTGCAGACCCTTTGTAAGCCAGAGATCCCATATACCCCAGTGTCTTCTCCAGCCTTTGCTTGTCTCTGACTGATCTAAGCAATACTGCAAACCACAAATAGAGAACCACTCATATCAATGACTCAGAGGGAAAATGAAACTGTTTTTCCCCCCTCTTTGTTAGATACCTGGTTAAATCTTTAAGATGCTCATCAGAGCGGCCTACATTTTCACCAGGGTCTTTACAAAGACCTGATGGCTTCTTCCCATCTACCTGGAAGCCAGGAGGTGGAGTTTCTCTCTGACGTGGACCATGCTTCAGTGACCCCATGCCTTTGTCCCTTCCAAATTAACTCCACCACCGAAAGTCCAGCTGCAAATGGCGGCGGGCGCAGAATATAGCAATCCATTCGGTAAGGGAGTAGAGGGTCTCATCAGGAGGATGTAGCAGTGCCCCGGGAGCCGAGTTCGAGGAGGAATTGAAGGTGCTGCGTTTGACCTAGAAAGCTCTAAATCTCCCAAGGCTCTGGCTAGCTGAAATTTTTTTGACCAAAAGGCTGAAAATGCAGATTTGGCAGCATGAAAATATTTTTCCCCATGGTCATGCAGGGGCAGGGCACTTGAGCAGAGAATTTAAACACAAGCTGGCCTCCTAACTGTTGAACTAGACTTCCTCTGTCCGGAGCACTAGTCCCTGCTTGGAGCCCTTGAGGTTAAATGAATAATGACACTTAACAATGATAACAAAAATTAAACCCTGATCCTAGTATCACTGCCTGGGGCCACCTCGAGGTGACGGAGAATGGTCCAGTCATTAAGGGTACGTCTACACTGCAATGTAAGCCCCGGGTTAGTAGAACTTGAGTTAGCAGACCTTGGGCTTGTTAACTAGGGCTTGAGCGTCTACACGCGTTTGTCACCCCAGGTTAGGAATTGTTGAATCCTGGGTTCCAACCTGGGGCTCCAGGCCTGAGTCCAACCATCCCTCTCCCAGACTTCCTGGCGCCCTCCTGAAATGTGGCCACTCTAGATCTTTGCTCGTGGTTCATGGTGGGAAAACGTGATGGTCCACCAAACCCGACTGTCCAGAGGACAAAGAAAGTTGGATCGTGGGATACTTTTGGCAGCCATCTAGAGCATGAGTCCAGTGGGGCTGCGTCTACACTGCAAAGCAATAGCCCTTGAACCCTGGATCCCAGGTTGACTCAGGCTTGGACCTTCTATCCCTTCAGGGCCTGGGGATGTTGGACCTGACTGGCTCGCTGACCTGAGTCAGACTGATGTGTGTGTGGACAGAAGGGGGGCTTGGGCACAAACCTTAATCAGGGCCTGGACTTAATGTGCAGTGTAGATCTAGACAGAGGCACTGGCTTCGGACTTGGATGACCAAGGTTCACGTCTTTGCTCTGCCACAGATTTCCTTGTATGAACTTTGGCAAATTTCTTAGCCTTCCTCAGTTCCCCGTATGTACAATGGGACTCATAGAGCTTCACAGGGGCATTGTGAGAGGAAATACATTATAGTCCGTGAGCTGCACAGATGCTACAGAGATATTGGACAGATAAGTACCTTAGACAGCAGACACCCCATTGCTCACCTCCTTGCCGTGATTAAAACGAGCCATTTACTCTAACTCTTCTGTTTCCTGTCTCTAAAGTTCAGCACCTCAAAAAGCACTTCCTCAATTTATATGAAGAGGTCAGAGCAAATTTGAATGGTCGAGCACAGAATCAAGAGTTATTTATCGTGTGGAGTGGTGGCGTGGAGGTTGGAATCCAAATCAGACTCACCTTGAGGTTGGAAAGAAAATCCTGCTTTAAGAAACTGTGAAGCAGCATTTTTGACACTACCTATTTGAGAAGTAGGAGGGGAGGGCACTGAGAGAGAGAAATTGCTTTTGATTGGGAGAGCTGCTGTATTCAGGGCTGTGAGAGCAAACTTTTCTTAAGGCTCCACGTGTAAATAGGAAACCTTAAAGACCACCGCCGCAAATGAGCACAGAGGCTGTGGTTTCTACATCTGCAGTCACAGCTGTGAGAGACAGACAACAAAAGGCTGTTGGTCCTCTGCTCTTTCCATCTGAGAACCTCAGCTTGCTTTGCAAGGTTGGCTAACTTCAGTCCCAGCTGAGTTAAAGGAAGACCAGAGAGTTTCAATGACTTGTCTCCGTCAGTGGGGAGTAGAAAATAGAGCCCAGGTGTCCTGACTGCATTGCCCTGAGCATAGCATTTGTCTTTTATTGTATCTTTTATCTCCAACTCACCTATCGCCGTAGGACACAGGCAGCATTTATGTGAGCCGAGGTTTGCAGCAAGATCTGTCTGCTGCTTAGGAAATTGAAGTCCACCCTGATGTGGTCTGCACGGCAGAAACAAATGGAGCTGTCTGTCTTTCTTTGTCTGTCTGTGTTAATCTTTCTGAATCTCCCACTCTTTCCATATAGGGCCAATTTTCAAAGGTGGACACTTTAAAATGAGACTCCAAATGGAAATTCTGCCAACCCGCAAGAGACTCCCCCGCTGTTTGCCTACAGGCAAGCGTACAAGGGTCAGACGGTGCTGGTGCTGGTGATCTTCGGCTGTATTCCTTAAAGAAGGGAATCAGGAACGGGAACTGGGAGGCGATTTCACCTCTGTATCCCTCACTGGGGAGACCAATACTGCAATAGTGCGCCCGCTTTGGATGTCCACATTTGCAAAGGGATGTCGGAAAACTGGAGAGAGTGCAGAGCCACGCCAACGCTTCAAGGACGGACACACCATTGAGACAGATCACTGCATATTTAAAGGAAACATGTTGATGCTGCTGCGCTCATCATTACGGTCACTATTTTACCCCTACCGATTACACACGGTATGTCGCACGCTCACAGACTAAAGCACTGGTGTAGAAAGTGACTGTCACCACGCACTGAAGCACGTGGCCGGGCAGCTGAGTCAGGGTGGGTGGCCGGCTAAGGGCAGGCCAAAGCATAAGGCAGTGATTTTTAGAGTCCTGCCCCTCCTCAAGCATGGTAGGTCCTGGCGGCTCCCCTAGCAGTGCCTCCCCCCACTCCAGCCGGATGGAAGGAGTTGCAGCCTCCTGGCTGATCTCCCATCTCCCTGGCTGCAGCAGGGAAACCGCACGCATCCTGTAACCCTGTGCGCTCCCCCTGGGTCCCTACGCAGTGGCTCCTTTCTGCAGCCACGGGGGACGGGAGGTCAGTGCTCACCTCTCTCTGGCTCTAGCAGGACCCCAGCACCTAGGGACCCAGGCTTTGCCGTGCTCCCTGCAACACCCAGGGGGAAGGGCAGTGCTGATCTCCCATCCCTTTGGCTGTAACAAGGAGCCTGCACCAGTCTTGTAGCCCCACCGCAACGCGCACAGCCTGATTCATTCAGCAGCAGCTCCCTTCTGCAGCCAGCCACTTTAAAAGACCCCGCGGGCCACAGGTTGGGAACCACTGGTTTAGAGTATGAAAAAGAAGATCAGTAACCAAGGTTTCCATAATCCAAACGGATTGAGATGACTTGGTGACTGGGCATTAAGTATCTTCACAGGGGGAAATGCTAGCTGCTAAAGGGCTCTGTAATCTAGCAGAGAAAGGCAGACCAAGAACCATGGGCTAGAAGCTAAAGCTGAATAAATTCAAATGGGAAATAAATTGCGGATGTCTAACGGTGTGTCAGTCATCAGTGGAACAGGCTCCCAAGGGAAGTGGTGGATTCTCTATCTCTTGAGGTCTTCAAATCAAGATTGGCCGCGTTTCTGGAAGAGCTGCGTTAGCTAACAATGCAGGGGTGACTGGGTGAAATCCTCTGGCCTGTGCTCCGCCAGAGGTCAGACTAGATGATCTGACGGTCCCTTCTAGCCTGAACATCTATTAAGAATGATCCTGTTGCTAGACAGACAAGCACCCATCACCTCTGGCTGTAGGCGTCCGTGATTGAAAATATGTCTCCCCCGCTATCTGTGCTTGATCTCCTGAGAAGAGGAAGTGTGACCTCTGAATAAGAGACTTGCACGCACAGAGAGTAAAAGAGGTGATGAGGAAGTAATGGGTTGAGGTTTGGTGGCGTGCGTCTTTCAGTCAAGAGGAAAGGAGCCCTGAGCTGAGGTTTGCTGCTCTCTGTCTGCCTAGCAATTGTCTAATCTCAGAAAGTAGAACCAGTTTAACTCAAATCATGTTTTAAGTCAGTTTAGTGAAACTGGTGCAAACTCTTGCCTTAAATAAGTTTACACCTACTTCACAATGATGTCGCCTAATTCGTTCATTTTAACGTGGCTCCGTCTCTTTGAGGTGGCTGGGGAAACTGATCAAGTGCTTCCTTTTGTCAGCGTTTTATTCACATTCAAAGGCTTGTGGTTTTGATTTAATAACAAAAATGCACAAAACCAGATCCCTCCAGCTTCCCCTGACACCCACACACTGAATGTGCTAATTCCTGACTTACCAGCTCTCATGATTTCATTGCAAGTCTCATGATATTTGGCGTTTTACTTCTTGGTGAGTAGAAGTAAGTGTCTAGCACTCGTGGTTAGCACTAGTCAGCAATTTTGTGACGCATCGTTTTTTAGTTGAAAAATACCCAGTTGTCAAAACTAAAACTTTTGCAGAGATGAGTCAGTGCTGACAATTTTTTCTGTTTTGAAAAAAAAAGTTTGGAAATTGTTGAAATAGAAATTTAATTGTGGTCAACATGTTTAGTGGGGGAAAAAAGTAACCATTTTCCAACCTGTTCTAATTTATAGCAGTTTGACTCAACTCCATAAATGTAAAGGGACAAAATTAACCAATGAAGTAGGCTTGGCAGAATTCAATTTTCATTTTTAAAAATAATTTTGATGGATAATATCGATGTTTATTTTAAGCATTTTTGTCTGTTTTTAATCTATTTGAATTTTCACAGTTGTGCAAAGTTATGGGCTTTAAGCTTTTATTTGTATTGATTTAAATTTTCACAGTGGCAGGAAATTATGGTGGAGGAGTCAGAGAATAATTTTTTAATGACAGGAGATGTTGAGATTCAAAAAGTTAAAGCTTTATAGCTCTTAAAACACAAACCGTCAACATTATATGTCAAAATATACAAAGTAAATATCCTTCAATCAAACGCTAAGTTCACAAGCCGCATTTTTTTTTTTTTTACTTTTCCTATCTGTAAATTTTGATTATTATCTGTGAAAATACTTTGTCCTTGGTTGGTGTGTGTGTGATGGACCGTTCACCGACATTGACCTATAAAAAACTACAGCCTAAATGTAAGTAGGCTGATTTTTACATTACAGAGGTTTGCAGGAATTTAGCTAAAACTGGTTCTATTTAAACGAGTGCAGCTTATGTGTGTAAACAAGGCCTGGAGCCCCAGTTCCTGGGGTCCCATGATGATGTCAGAATCTCAGCTTCCATTGACAAAACAAAGAATTGTCACGTCTTCGTGGTTACACTAAATAAAATAATCATTTGAAAAAAAGATTAAGTGTTATACTGCAGAGTTTCTCAACTTGTGGAACGTGTACCCTGGGGGTACGCAAAACACAGGCAGGGGGTACACGGTGAAAAACCCAGTGAAGGGAGGTGAGTGGCAGCTGCCCACTTCTGGGGAAGCCAAATGGCAGCTGCCTGCTTCCTGCCCGGTCCCAGCTGGGAGGCAGGCGGCCCACACAATGTGATTTGCCCCAGGTCTGCACCCCCCTAGGGACGGCCATGGGGAGCGCTGCTATCCACTCTGGTGGGCCGCTTGTGCCTGCTCAGACCTCACAAGTTCCCACCTGTGTGAGGAGAACAACACCAGGTGACCCTGTCGTCACACCATAGTGATGGGCTGGTTTTGTCCTTTGCTCCTGTGTGGAGGAAGGAGGGGAGAAACAGCAGGGGGGGTTGTGATCTGTCACAGCACTCAGAACTCTCCCGCTTTACGAGAAATCCAGTCGTCCAGCGGTAAAGGGGAAAAAGACTGTGTTTCTCAGAGAGGACAGTTGAGTGTTGGGTACTTCTTACAATGTTCAGAAGTTAGGGGGTACCCAACTCCAATTCCAATTGATGTTTGCTATGGGTTCTCATTAGCTGGCCAAACCCTTAGGACTGGGTCCAAATTAAAATAACGTTAATGGGACGAGTCAGCAGGAGACATTGTTACACCTAATCTTCTGTGTTCTTAGCGTGTGACCGAGTGTTTAATCTTTGCAGACGTGGTGTTCTGTTGTTGGTTCTGTGACACACACTCTTGTGGAGGCAGTTTATTGGTAGCAGCAAGAACATTTGCTTCCTCCTTAAATCTCTCTAACTAGAATAAATTCTTCCTATTATTAATGGTTCTTACATAAATGCTTAGGAACTCAACAAGATTGGGACCCCATTAAGCTACGCACTGGTCAAACCCTGATGTGCTAGGCACTGTACAAACACAGTGTAGTAGTAGACAGTTCAGTTCTTGGGGTTGACCCGAGCATTGGTGTTTAGGCTGAGAATATGGAAAGGGGATAGCCTGTGTGTTGTTTGTGACATACCTGTTCAAGGACTATTGTATATAGTGTAAATAAACAATTCACACTAAGAAAATACATCGATTCTACATCGCTGGTTTTTCCGCCAATGGGAAACTGACCTGTAAGGCCCTGAATTCTACTTGGCAGAGAGATGACACAGGATACCGGAGTCAGAAGAGAAACAATAGAATAATAGAAGATGAGGGTTGGAAGGGACCTCAGGAGGTCATCTAGTCTAATCATCTGCTGAAAGCAGGATCAACCCCAACTAAATCATCCTAGCCAGGCCATTGTCAAGTTGCACCTTAAAAGCTTCGAAGGATGGAGAAGTGGTCTGTAGTCTAGACAAGGTCTCGGTCAGAAATAACAACAAGGAAGGAATGTGTGAAGTCACTCACCAAACCTCACAGAAATGTTTTCAAATTATTTTAACAACACTTCAATGTTCCCCCCCCAACTCCCCCGAAACAGAACAGTTAACATGCAACCAAAACACTGCTCAATTATAGCGTTAAAAGTCTTCTTAACACGAAACCACATCCAGAGGCGTTAACCCTGAGGACCTCTCTCCACTGTCTGCGTTCAGTTAGCGCATTAACATCAGCCACAGGAGATCAAAACCCACCAAAGTATGTTACAACACAAGTGTGTGGCAAAGGTCTATTCAGCTTTTCCAGTGTCACCACTGAGTCACAACACAGTGCCGTGGCACAGGCCCACATCAGCTGCCAGCTCAGCTGCCTGCTCTTCTGTGACGTTCAAGCACACGGCATCATGTATTTCTGTGGCCCATCAGGAACCAGGAACGGTGTGCGTACAGGTGGGGCCCGGCTTTGGAAAGAAGTTCTGTCCTGTGCCCACTCAAATATTCCTGTGTAGCTTCATCTGCGTTATGCAAAGCACAGCATGCTGTGATAATCTGTGGTGGCCACTTTTGGCAGTCAGATGGGTCTGGAGAACAGGCTTTCAGATACCCAAAGGCGCACGCCACTCCCATTTTGCAGCTCCTTGGTCTGCAGTTGCATGCCCTTTTTTCTTGGTCTATGTGTTTATTCTACGTTCACCAGGGTGCTAGGAGCTCAGGATTGTACCGCAAGGGGGAAGAAGGGACGTTATTAACCAGAAATGACTTGATTATGCATTCAGTTTCTGTGCTGACATTTATTTTGGGAGATGCCTGCATACCTGTTCCTATCAGGGCTCTTGAAGCCATACCCGATCATCACCGACCCAAGCAAAAGAAATAAAAAGAACGCCAATTTAAAAAAAAAAAAAAAAATCTCATGATTTTTTAAACAAATCTCATGATTTGTTGGAGTCTGATTCCTTATGTCTGAACTTTTGGGGTTGACATCGCTTTTTGAGCCTTAGGTTATACATCAATTTTTTCTCTGTGAACACGAAAGCTAGAAACTTACTAGTTTTTTTGTTTTGTTTTGCTTTGTTTTTTAAACCTGGGATTTTCACATAATCCACATGCTTCCAGAAGATTGGTCTTTAAGAAACACACAGGACTTGTGAGACAATCACAAGAGGTGGCAACACTTGTTCCCAAGCGT
The DNA here is from genome assembly GCF_026122565.2 of Emydura macquarii macquarii. Lineage (NCBI taxonomy): Eukaryota > Metazoa > Chordata > Testudines > Chelidae > Emydura > Emydura macquarii. The sequence goes on from NW_027130383.1 coordinate 81,389, forward strand.
TTTAGGTGTAGCTTGTAATAATAATAGATACAAAACTGGCAGACAAAGGAGATGATTTTGTAAGCTGATGGTGTTTCTTTAACGGCCGTGCAGCAAATACAATGCTGTATTTCCTGGGATGACAAGACATATGCAGGACGCAACTGGCGTATTCTGCAAACTCACTCCTTACTGTGAGTAGCTTATAGCTGTGGTGGTTCCAAACATTTCTATTCTCATCAGACTCTCGGTTCTTCTCCAGCGCTAAGAAATAAATGCAAGGCTGAGCCTGTTCTTTTTTATACAACAACCGGGGCTGCAGGGGACTGAACCAGTCGGTTGCAAATACAGGGGATGGCTCAATCAGGGTTTTTTTCTGAGCTGCAACTTCTGCTTTGCAAAAACTGCGGATGTTGACTCTTATTTCAAAAAGCCACTCAGACGGCGAGGGGCCGATCAAAAAAGGGATCATGTCTGGGAACGCCCAGACATATGGTAACCCTCATTTTGGGTAAAATTTCCCACCCAGGAGTCATCAGCACCAGCTGCGTCAGACGAGGGCCAAGTGCACCCACATTGCATCTGGAGAATTACACAGCGCTGCAACCAGAGGAAAGTTCTCTTCCTGGCTGTCCCCCACTGTCACCTGATGGCCCTTGAAATGTGACTGTGGGCCCAGTTCTGGAAGCTGGCTTCAGAATAGAAGTTCAGCTCTTTGTAGGATCAGGCCCTGTACATCAGCTTAGCAAAACTTGAAAATAAAAATAGCCAGTTTCAGAGTTTGACTCGAGGAACTCCTGCAGCAGCAAGTTTCCCAGGTTAACTAAATGCCACATCATTTTTTTTTTTCATGCACCATGGGACTGCTTATCTAATCTGCAGCTGTACCTCACAGCTTTGCCTCTGAGTTTGTTTTATGTTGTTACTTATTGGAGCAGGTCGAAAGGTGCCAATTATTTGTTTGTGATAGATTTGAAGAAAAATATTTCTTAATTCCTGCCATTTGTCTGGTCAAAACAAAAAGCAAAACAAAAACCAGGAACAGACTTTTTTCCTGTAATTTTTTTTCCTGTTTTCAGAAAAAATATTTATTCTCTTCAGTTATTCAAAATCTGAACTTTTCTTGTAATCTAAAATGGAACATTTTTTTATTAAAAACAGAAAAGTTTTCCTAAAAAATGTCTGATTTTCACTTTCTCAAGAACCCCCGCCTCCCCCATTTTTTGTGGGAAATTGTTTGATTTTTGGTTTCTGTCTTTTCAATGAAAACCCAGGACATTTTGATCAAAGCAAAAATTGTCCGTGAACATTTTTGTTTTGGTTGAAAAGCTCTTCTTCACTGGAAAAAAAAAATTTAGACCAAAAATTTTCAACAAAGATCTACTCTTTATAGCCGTGCCGTTTCACAACCCCAGTGAATGTAGTTCCATTTCTTCCCCCTCCTCCCTAGCAGTATGAGAAAGTGACAAGAAAATTCACTACTCATTTATAGCACAAAACTCAGAGCAGAACAGTTCAGCTTTACCACCACTAGAGAGAATTATTGCTGAATTTCTTTACTGTTTTTATCCACTTGGTGGCAGGGTTTGACTTCCCACCAGTGGAGACTGGGCTCAGTCCAGGAATATCTGGGTGAAATTCTCTGGCCTGTGTTATTTAGGGCGGTCGGTTGCAACACGTTTTAATTCCTTATGTTTAATAATCTCTTCCACCTTGTTTTTGAGCTGTGACACTCCGAGGACCTTTCCCAGGACCCAGACCTGCAGAAGAGCTCTGTGGACCTCGAAGGCGCATCTCTCTCACCAACAGAAGATATAACCCCAGGCGATGAATGAGGTGAGGCATAGGGGGGTCTACATCCCCCTCTCCCGGATTTGCTCCTTGACTTATACTGAGCATGCTATCCCAGACTGAGCATGCTCAGTAACGTCGGCTGAAGCTGCTGCCCTCGCTTTGCCCCCCCCCACTATAAACTGGCCAGCAGGAAGTTTAGACTTGAAATTAGACATAGGTTTCTAGCCTTCAGAGGAGTGAATTTCTGGAACAGCCTTCCAAGGGGAGCAGTGGGGGCAAAAAGCTTAGATGGCTGCAAGACTGAGCTTGATAGGTTTATGGAGGGGATGGTATGACGGGACAGCCTGATTGGGCAATTAACTGATCTTTGACTACTAGCGGTAAATATGCAATGGGTGATGGGACGTTAGATGGGTTGTGAGTTACTACAGAGAGTTCTTTCATGGGTGTCTGGCTGGTGAGTCTTGCCCACATGCTCAGGGTTTAGCTGATTGATCGCCATATTTGGGGTCAGGAAGGAATTTTTCCCCAGGGCAGATTGGCAAGAGTCCTGGGGTTTTTTTGCCTTCCTTCGTAGCATGGAGCACGGGTCACTTGTTGGTGGATTCTGTGTGTCTTGAAGTCTTTAAACCATGATTTGAGCACTCCAGTTACACAGTCCTAGGTTAGAGGTTTATTACAGGAGTGGGTGGGTGAGGTTCTGTTGCCTGCGTTATGTGGGAAGTCAGACTAGATGATCATATCTGTCCCTTCTGACCTTAAAGTCTATCAGCAGCTGCGGGTCGTCTCTGGATATTACCTTATACCAAATGTCAGATTAGACGACCTAGTGGGCCTGTCTGGCCTCAAACTAGGCACAGCTACAGACTGGGGACCGACGAGCTAGGCAGCAGTTCTGCAGAGAAGGACCTGGGGGTAACAGTGGATAAGAAGCTGGATATGAGTCAGCAGTGTGCCCTGGTTGTCAAGAAGGCTAATAGCATATTGGGCTGCATTAGTAGGAGCATTGCCAGCAGATGGAGGGAAGTGATTATTCCCCTCTATTCAGCATTGGTGAGGCCGCATTTGGAGTATTGTGTCCAGTTTTGGGCCCCCCACTACAAAAAGGATGTGGAGAAGTTGGAGAGAGTCCAGCGGAGAGCAACAAAAATGATGAGGGGGCTGGAGCACAAGACTTATGTGGAGAGGCTGAGGGAACTGGGCTTATTTAGTCTGCAGAAGAGAAGAGTGAAGGGGGGCTTTGATAGCGGCCTTTAACTACTTGAAAGGGGGTCCCAGGGAGGATGGAGCTAGGCTGTTCTCAGTGGTGGCAGATGACAGAACAAGGAGCAATGGTCTCAAGTTGCAGTGGGGGAGGTCGAGGTTAGATATTAGGAAAAAGTTTTTCCCTAGGAGGGTGGTGAAGCACTGGAATGGGTTACCTAGGGAGGTGGTGGAATCTCCATCTTTAGAGGTTTTTAAGCTGTGGCTTGACAAAGCCCTGGCTGGGATGATTTAGCTGAGGTTAGTCCTGCTTTGAGCAGGGGGTGGGACTAGATACTGCCTGAGGTCCCTTCCAACCCTCATCTGCTGTGATTCTATGAGGCTATGAAACGGCTCTAGCAAACCGTTCTGCAGCCACCCCTGTCCCCCAGCTGCAGAAGGCCCGGTTCTGCAACACGGTGAGAATCCCAGCAGCTGAAGAAGTAGGACGCAGGAAGGGTGTGCAGAGGTCGACTGATGAACAAGAGCTGATAACCTGTGGGTGCTAAGGGCTGGTCAGCTCGCATCGGCGTTCTTGCCCTAAGACAGTTTCCTGCAAGGCCTTGCAGGTCAGTGTCACACAAACGCTGATAGCGGAGGCGTGAAGTGCTGCAGTTTCATTTTGCAGACACTGATGCTACCAGAGCTCACAGCCCCCATTTTGTCTGCAGACGTAACAGCAGCGGCCGTGAAGGTAACCCTCACGCTGCCGGGTGATGTCTACACTTAACACGTGACAGCTGGGGTTGCCACCCGGCTGATTTTTCACCCGGCCAGTCCGGGTTTTGGCTCATGCGTCTGGATGCCCTTGGACAAGCCCGGATGGGCAGGTTTTTGGATCTGTGGCACCCCTAAGCAGTAGGAAGGGGGCTGTGTAGCAGCAGCTGCCACCTCCGCCACCTCCAGGGCCAGGCTGTTCGTGTGCCTACCGGCGGCACGTGGCATGCAGGGGCGGGGCCTTGGGGGAAGAGGCGGGGTAGGGGTGGGGCCTCAGGGGTCCTGGTACCAGCCCTTAGAAAGGTGGTAACTGCAGATGCAGCTGCAGCATTTCGGTGTGGACACTCAGTACCGCAACGGGAGGGTTTCCCTCGTCGTGGTAGTTCCCCAAGAGGTGGTAGGGAGGGTGGCAGACGAATTCGTCCATCAGCCTAGCAGTGTCTACCCTCGGGGTTAGGTCGGTACAGATGCATCTCTCAGGGGTGTGGGTTTTTCACAGCCCTGAGACACGCCGCTATGTCGCCGTGTGTTTTCAGTGCAGACCAGCCCTCCATCTTTCTTGGTTCAAGCTCTCTTCCAGGAGCAGCGCGCCGCCTCTGCTTCCCTGATCTCTGCTTCGTCGGCTGCAGAAACATCCTCTCGCTACAGCATGAGGTGCCATACCGCAGGCTCTCAAATACTCCAGGGCTGGTGCTTCGGCCTCACGGATGGAAAAACTCATAGCATCACGGCGGTGTGGTCCATTGGTTGGGGCTGCACCAGACTGGGATTCAGTAGACCTAGTTTCGTGTCCTACCTCGGCCGTCTGGGTGACTTTCGGCAAGTCATTTCACCTGTTTCCTCTCCCCCCCAGTGTCTTGTCTGTTCAGATGGAGGCACTTCAAGAGAGACGGCCACTTACTATGTGTATGTAGAACAGTAAACGGGCTCTGATTTGACCAGAATCATGTTGGTGCTACATTATAGAGTCCCAGTATCATAGAAGAATAGGGATCAGGAGGTAACTAGTCCAACCCCCTGCTCAAAGCAGGACCAACCCCAACTAAATCATCCCAGCCAGGGCTTTGTCAATAATATAATAATAAATCCTGTCGGGCAACCTCCATGCAGCCGGAGAGATTATTCCCTCTTCCCACAGGTCCCCAAATCGGCGGGATTTCTCCCACAATCCTGAGCAAAAAATGACCCACAATGCAATGAGGCTGGGATCTGATTGCACAATAAGGGCTTACAGCTGGTTGGAAAACGGATGAAAACTTCCAAGTTCTTGAATCACGATTGGATCTTCATTAATTCCGGGGAGTTCTGTGGTTTGTGTTATACAGGAAGTCAGGCTTGATGATCACAATGACCTCTGCTGTCCTTAGACGCGATGGAGCCTTCTTCATTTTTGAAGGTTTTTAAATGTTTGATCTATTCACATTTTTTGGAGGAAATTTTCATCAGAAATTTTTTAGAACTTTTTTATTTTCAATTTTGTTCATTTTTCAAGGTTTTTTTTTAGTGTGTGTGTTCTGTCCCCTTGTTTCCATGCCCCCCCTTTTTTTCCTTTTGTCCTTGAAAAAAAAGGAAGGAGGAAAAAAAGGGGGAACAGGAAAAATGATAAATAACTAATTTTGTTTTCCAATCCCTCCCCCCGAATTTCAAAAATACATTTTGGATGAAAATGGCTGGTTTTGAAAAGGCCATTTTTTTTCTCAACCCCAAAACATTTAACACTAGAACTTTTGCCAAGCCTGTAGGGCCCTGTAATTGTGTGATAGATCTATTCACCATGGAAGAAAGTCTTGCCAGCTGTCATTAAACTGAGGCGTCTTTCTAAAAGATACCCACAGTCTCAAACACTTGCTATGGATGTGATGAAGACACAACTGATATTCTCTGGCCTGTGGTACAGAGATTCCGCACGATGACCTTTAAATCTATGCAACTATTAGTCATTCTTCAAGGCCATATTCACCAGCTGTTTTCATGTTAGGTGCTAAACCTCCCCCTAGGTTACCGAGGTGTAACCTCACATTCAGAGCAGTGGGTGGGCTGGAAAGGTTTGCTGCGGTGGAAAGAAAAACTTCACTGATGGGGGTGTCATTTTTTTTTCACCAGCTTCTATCTAGTCAATGAGCAGGGAGATTTGAAGGGCATCTGGGGGCACGTGCATGAGAGTAGTTCATTGCTAAACTCCGCTTCCACTTAGCAGCACTGCTTTTTGGAAAGATTCATGCTAGCATCGTGTGAGCTAACATGCGAAAAATTGCAGGGCAGCTGTTACGGTGCTAGTGATGACAAATGTGGTGAGCGCAGACCTGGGGGGGGGGAGGGGAGGCGTGCAGAGGTAGACTTGAGCTGCTAGCCCAAGACAACCTCCACGTTGCTAGTGTGCTAGTTCCAGAGAAAGGAGTGTGCATTGGTCTAGCAGACACACTCCCAGATGCAGAGGACACACCTTTTGGCACCGCCAACCTCGGTTTGGTTTTGCAAAGCTGAGCTGCCAATCTTGCATTTTAGTTTTTGCTGACGTGAAGATCTGAAGCTGATTTTTTTTTTTTTTTACTGACACGGTAAACTTTTTACTGCCATCGCTAAAAATACCATAAATGATACAATACACAAAAGTGTGTACCGGCTCGCGATATTCTGTACACAGGAATTTGGAATCACACATTTGTTTTAGCTGTCGGGTTCTTCGTGCGTGTGCAATAATAGAAAACTGGAAATTGATAAAGTCATGGTGAGTGTAGTTTTTATGATACAAGAAGTGATTCTGAACCACGACAATCCATATCAAAATACAACGTTTTATTTCTACCCAATTTCATGGACATTTTCATTTATTTACAGGTTTACGTACAGTGTTAAAATTGTACATTTTTTTACTGACGGTTGGCAAACCTGCACAAGTCACGGACCAGGCCCCCAATCCGCTGCGGGCTGTATAAACACAGAACAAAAAGACTGTGCTGATAGCCCGTTGAATTCAATGGGATTAAGCAAATGCTTAAAGTTAAGCCTGGATTTATGTGCTCGCCAGAATCAGGGTCTAAAACTGGCTCCGAAAAAAAATTAACTTTAGTTAAATCACCCACACACAAAAAAATTACGGGAGGGAAAGAAATTGAAATTTTCATTTCATTTTTTTTTTTTTTTTTTGTAATTGGTTTTCTATTTTTCTACATTTTTCTCAGAGTTGTTAATGAGACCCCCCCCTGCCTTTATAGACATTTATGCTAAATCAAAAACCACTGATCACTCTTCTGTTTAGAAAAAATGAAATTTGCAAGACAATATCAAACTTCTCGGGGAACTAAAGCGAGGCTTTTCACAAGGGAGTGATTTCAAAACAAGACTGAAATAAACTTAAAAAAATTCCGCCCTGGGGACTACATTCTTTTCAGGCCATCTTTCCCTTTTTACTGCTTGATCCTGGGTGTGGAGCTTTTGGTTTGTCAGCTGAAATAATGAGCTGGCATCCTTAGCGCAGTGGTTGGGAGATTTGAGTGGGCCTGAGGACATGTGAGCTCTGTGATGGACCTAATTATTTCGCCTCCCACCCTTTGTCTAGCCTGGTGATTCAGTCTCTCAGTAGTTAAAGGTAACGGTTTGAATAATGCACTAGTGAGTCCCTGTTACAGGTTGATCCGTAGCTATCTCTGATCGCTCCTAGTATTGCACTTTAGCTCAGGCTTTTACCTGCAGTTCAATCCTTAGTGTAAAGTTCCAGAGGGGTAGCCGTGTTAGTCTGTGCACAGCAAAATCAACCAGAGTCCCGTAGCACTTTAAAGACTAACACATTTCTGCAGGCATAAGCTGTCGTGGGCTGCAACCCACTTGGTCGGATGCATGAAATAGAAATCAGATAGGAGGTATATATACATCCAAGGGTAAGAAACAACAGTGGGGAGGGGAGGTGTTAGCAAAGTCCATTCAGTTAGAGTAGCTGAGGCCTATTCACAACCATTGATTAGGAGGTGAGAATGTGTGAACAGTGACAATTACTTCTTGTAATGACAGAACCATTCCAAGTCCCTGTTCAGACCCAGTTTGACTGTGTCAAGTTTGCAGATCAGTTCCAGCTCTGCAGTTTCTCGCTGCAGTCTGTTTGTAGAAGTATGGCAACTTTCCAGTCAGCTACAGAGTGTCCTGGGAGATTGAAGTGCTCTCCCACTGGTTTATGGATGTTCCCATTTTTATGTCTGAATTGTGTCCATTTATTCTTCTGCGCAGTGACAGTCCGGTTTGGTCAATGTACATGGCTTTTGTCTTGAAACTATCTATTGCAGAAGTGCCTTGTGGTTATAATTCTGCTCTCTCTCACGCATGCACACTTATGGCATCTGCAGAACATTTTAGAGGGGTAGAAGATGACGACCTTCACAAGATCCACCCTGTTAAGTGGGAAACCACAACTAACATCACCAACTTAGCAACTGAATGTTGGCTGTTGACCTCCCAGTCAAAAAAGCAACACAAGAAGCCCAAATGGTCGTAATTAGAGATGAGGACTCCATCGCGCTAGGTGCTGTACATATAATGAAACAAATGCTCCAAGGCCTTTATGCAAATAGTTATAAAAGCAACAATTTCCTGCCCTGGAATTTCCTGGGTTTCATGATTTCCTGGAATGTGTGGTCAAACTGTGCCAGAAAAGTTGGATTTCAAAAATTGGCAAATGCTGTTTATTTTTCCCAAGGAAAATGTTGGCAGGAATGACTTTTCCCCCATCCATTTTCAGTGGAAATGTTCCACTTTTTGTCCAACCCCTTTTACCCCCCTCAAGTCTTTTGGCCCAAAAAATTTGGTAACATTCCAAAATTCCAAACTTTTTTGAGGAAAGCGCCTGCTTTCTGCAAAAAACTTCCTTTGAGTGAAACCCCCAAGAAGACACTTTGATCGAAAAGTGTCCACCCACCCTCTTTTCAAGCTCATTTCCGCCTCTTCAGATTGAAAAAGCAACACCGTCTTTGACAGCCCCCTCAGAGTCCGTTTCTTCTCTGAACACAGACAAAAGCAAAGGGGCAAGAGCTGTGATTTTAGACACACGACTGTTTGCACCGGCTCTGCATGCTGCCCCAGGCTGGATTTGCTGCCTGAGTTAAGATCTCCACTGAATCTGAGTAGACGTTGGGTGCCCAACTTTCTTGGCACTTTTGAAAAAAAGCAGCCGGGGAAGAGAATACAACCTGTTCGCCAAAGCTCATGCAGTGTAAGAAGGTGGCAGATTTCATCAGAGACAATATTTCCTGGTAGAAGAGGTGTTGGTCATCTTAGCACAAACACAGCTGGGTCGCTGCCTTCACACAAGCCTCTTTGCCAGCCATGGCTGACGGAGCAATCTATACCTTTTTAAACATGCCAGCAGACCCTCTGCCCAGCAACATATCAACTCCGGCTCAGCATCACAGTGAGTGCATTTTACTTCATGGCGTTTTATGAAGGGTGTGGATTTTGGGAGGCTGGGTCTCCATTTTTGCTACTGTCATGTGTATAAATAGCAGGTCCAGCAACGCACTAGGGGTCAGATCCCCCTTTGCTGTTAGTGGGCATAGCTCCGCTGATACCAGTGCAGTCACTTTGGATTTACACCGAGGTCATGGAGATCAGAATTTGGTCCTGGCTCCACTGACTTCAGTGGGGCTTGCTCTGGATTTACCCCCAGTCACTGAGATCACAATCCAGCCCTGACTCCATTCATGTAGTGGAGTCACTCTGGATTTGGAACAGGGTCACTGAGATCACAATTCAGCCCTGACACAATTCATCGCAGTGGAGTGACTCCAGATTTGGAACAGGGTCACTGAGATCAGAGTACAGCCCTGACCCCATTCATGTAGTGGAGTCACTCTGGATTTGGAACAGGGTCACTGAGATCCCAATCCAGTCCTGACACAATTCATTGCAGTGGAGTGTCTCCAGATTTGGGACAGGGTCACTGAGATCAGAATCCAGCCCTGTCTCCATGAAGGAAAATAATCTGAAGAAAATCTAACATCTCTTTCAAATCAGCTTTATCAGACCCAGGATCCAGTGTTGATCCAAATTGTATATTGATTTTATGGCATCACTAGGGCAAACTTAAGTTTAGTGGATGACTTAACTGTGTGTTTCCAGACCCGGATTCCTTTTCAGTGTAACCTTAACTCTCAATTTTTGGAGGTGTGCAGTACTTGGTGGTAGGGTAATTATAACCTCCCTGGAATGCTTTTACCATTACATTATGGATAAAATATACACTCAAACTTCACTCCACCTTAATGTAGATTCGTGTCTCAGAATCACTACCTGGGGCCGGATAATGAGCAAGTGCAAATCAGCTCTGTGGAGGACAGAGGAGTCACAGCTGATTTACATCAGCGGGGCATCTGAATTCAGGTTCGTCCGACCCCTAGGAGAAGGTCGGAGTAATGTGAAATCACTTGACTCACTCCTTCCAAACCAGTTACAGTCTAAAAGCCAGTGTGGCACCTGGTGTAAATCACAGTAGGTCCACTGACGTCTAGATGGCTTTGCTGAGCTGCACCCTGATGATCTGACTTTTATGCCTTGATTTATTGATCTATTTCCCCAAAATGCTCAGCCCCACAAACGGGCCCCCATTTTCAGAGGATCGTTTAGCCACCTGAATAAGTGGCTCGACTTCAGGAAAGCCCAGGGCGTTGGGCGCTAAGCTCTGGAAATCTGCCCCGAAATGCCACAGCTGGAGTTGCTGTTGGGCTGGGAACATCTGGAAATTCATCTCTTGAGAAACCCAGCCCTGATTGCGGGTACTGAGTCCTTGCAAAGCTGTCCCGGAGCGGTAAGGAAAATGGGACCCCAGTGCTGAGTAAATGCAGCTTTGCTTTGCACAGAAAGCGATTTCACGCGGCCTATGGGCGTAGCTACAGCAACGTAGCGTCTGTCACAGCATATGCTACAGCTCTTCCCGCCATGTGCTGCCACATTGCCTCGGTGGAACTAATTGGAATGTATTGAACACTTATTCTGACCACGATGAAGGAGCAGGTTGGCCTGGGGGGAAGGGCACTAGCCCAGAATTTGGGACACCTGGGTTTAAGTGGATTTTTTTTTTATTGCACACTCCTTGTGTCATCTTCAACAAGGCACTTGGGGTCAGATTTCTGAACGTGTTTAGGTGCCTGAACAAGCTGGTTTCTGTGGGACTTAAATGCTTTAAAAATCACCCCGGCCTGGTTTTTTTTTAGTTGCCTAAATAACCTTAGGGAAGCTGGCCCGTGATCGCTCTGTGCCTCAGTTTCCCCTCTGTAAGTAGGACCAGAGAGGTTATATTACCTCCGTATTTGTCACTGGTGCGACCGCTGCTGGAATAGTGCACCCAGTTCTGGTGCCCACAGTTCAAGAAGGATGTTAATGAAGTAGAGAGGGGTCAGTTAAAAGACAAGAGAATGATTAAAGGATTAGAAAACCTGCCGTATAGTGAAAGACTCCAGGAGCGCCGTCTATTTAGCTCAACAAAGAGAAGGTTAAGGCATGATCTGATCCCAGGTTGTGAGCACTAATATGTAATAATGGGCTCTTCAATCTAGCAAAGGTCTAACAGGATCCAGTGGCTGGAAGATGAAGCTAGACAAATTCAGGATGGAAATTAACAGCGAGAGTAATGGAGACAGTGGGGGATCTGCATCAATGACCATTTTGAAATCCAGTTTTTCTGACAGATCCGCTGTAGGAATTGTTTTGGGGGAAGTTCTCTGGCCTGTGCTATCCAGGAGTCAGACTAGATGATCACCCGGGTCCTGCCTGGCCTTGGGATCTATGCAACGTGGGGATAACAGCTCGGCCATGACTCAGAGCAGCACTGGGAGGATAAATATTTCACAGGTTATGATGAGGCTCTCAGGTGCTACAGAAATGGGGGAGCCAGGTGAGTTCCTTAGGTAGACAGAATTCTGTTACCGATGTCTCCAGCCGTGACCTTGATCAAGTCATTTAATTATTATTTGTAGTATTGTGGCATCTAGCCACACCCCCCGCTGCCGTTTACGCGTTGCGCTCGGCGCTGTACAAAGCCGGAATGAAAAGACACTCCTTGGCCTATAACCTTTACAATCTAAGGGTAAGACAAGAGACAGGCAGACTGATAGGGGAGTCCAGTGAGACAATATCTGTCACCGTGATGCACTGGGGTGGACCAGCCAAGCCGTTGTCAAGTTTTTTTGTGGGCTTTTTCAGCAAAGGGGAGTGTTAGTCTCTCTCTTTCTTGGGTCTGACAGCTTCCCCCTCTCTAAGATGGGATTGCAGTGCAAAGGAATCCCTCTTTGAAAATGACGCCTTCTGCATGGATGTGTCACTCCTAGATGTATCCCACGGAAAGCTTTCCTCCAGCCACGGATTACCGGGCTCGAGGCAGGAAATCCTAGGTGAAATTCTCTGCCCTGTCTGTTGCAGGAGATGAGACAGGATGCTCAGAATCATCCTGCCCGGTCTCAGTTTAGAGATCTACTCAGAGCTGATGGTTTACACCAGTTTATTGTATTTCTGTGTGATCATGAACGTGTCCTCCCCGCCCCCCTGCCCCACACTTCCGGTAGTGGGTTTCCTGATCTGCTGAGCTGAGGCGAGCGCCGTGTTACCCAGCCCCGGCTCAGCGACTGCTGCATGCCATTTGCTCAGCGAGGCACAGTGAAAAAGGGGACTTGTTTCCAGTGAGAGGCGAGAACTGCAAACAGGCCAGGCCAGAAGGTTAAAGGGCAGGGCCAGCGCCTTGCATATGCCAGACGGGTGTGGGTGCCCCACAGGCAGTTACCGCCCCGCTGCCTGCAAACTGGCTCTGCATTTCCCCGTGTGTTGATTCTTGCAGCTTGTCCACAGTGTCCCCCCTGGCATCGGATCGCTCTGAGTGTCGGCTGGGCTAGCACCATCATCCTGCTGGGAGCTGTGATAGCGCTGGCTGTTCTGGGTGAGTAGCCCACGGCTGGGTGGCGTTCTCCGGCCTGCGTGCTATGGGAGGTAAGGCTAGATGCCCCTAGTGATCTCTTCTAGCTTTCAAATATACGATTCTACGACAACCCTGCCAGATATAATCTCAGTTGCTCTAAATTGCCACCGGGCCATTGAGTCGCGCTGCCTGGGGATCTGGCCCTGCCTTTTTCCAATCTTTAGTTTCTATTTATCTTGAAGTTTACCGGAGCCCATCCCAGGATCCCCCGTTGGCTGCAGCGGTCACGAAGCCCGCTGAGAAGAGGAATTCCTGCGGGATCCATCAAAACACAACAGCGTGCAACGACTGTACGCTGGAGGATTTCCGATCCTACCTGAAGCTAAACTTGTGTGAGGTGGAAAACAGCTCAGCAGGTAACTCCCGTGCAGCCCGTGTTTCCCCCACTCCCCCGCACTGTCGCACACGCTGATGTTCACATGAAGCAGACGCACCTTCCCACCCCTTCTCTATCCCCTCCCTCCTTTCACGACCCTGTTTAATATTGCCAGGAATCTATAGCCTCAGCCGCGACAGCTAGAGGCCAGCCAGGGTGATCAGTGCCATGTCGTGTACCTGTGTAGCATCTAGAGACCGTAACAGAGATCAGGGTCCCGGTTGTGCCGGGCACTGCACGGACACACAGCGAGAGACGGTCCCTGCCCCAGCTGAGATCAGGGCCCCGTTGTGCCGGGCGCTGCACATACACACAGAGAGAGACAGTCCCTGCCCCAAAGAACTTACAATCTAAGTACACAGGAAAAAGGGTGGGAGGGAAAGTGACCTGTACCCCAGGCCGCTCGGGTTTCTTTCACCTGAAAGATGGCATCTCTTGGAGCAAAGCACGTCTCAGTCAGTGGCACTGGGTCTCAAGGCCGCATCCTGCCTCCTGAATCACTCACCCCACAGAGCCCCCTAGGGCTGCACTGGCTGTGAGGGGAGAGTGCCCCTGGCCGAGCCCCCCCCCGCTTCGCTAACCTGCAGCACCGCGCCCCCTTGAATGACAGTGGGGTCAGCACTGACTCAGCCCACCCTCACGAGGCTCTGGTCTTTGGCTGGGCTTTGTCGCACTGGAACATTGAGTGTGAAGGCTCCATGCCAGGGAGACGCTCAGCGCTGTGAGAACGATCGGATCCTTTATTGATAACTCTGTTCCACTGCCCCCTCCAGAGGGAACCGGCTGCAGACTCTGCCCCAGACTGTGGCTGCCGCACAGGGACAAGTGCTACTGGCTTTCTAAAGAGGCTAAATTCTGGACCAGGGCCCAGGAGGACTGCGCAAGGAGAAGATCTCAGCTGCTAGTGATCCAGGACTCGGAGGAGATGGTAAAGAACGGGCTAAACTTCACCTAACATACGCGTGTCCTTGTTCACCAGAGCAGCTCAAGAAATCCCTCTCTTTAGTTTTCCAGCAACAATTTATTAGGTGCAAACTTTTCATTCACAAATTTTGTCTGTCACAGGAAAATTTTAAGGTGAAATGAGATGTTCATTTTGATTTTAAAAAAACCCAAAAACTTTTTTTGGGAACTTCACACTTTTTTCTAACCGCCCCCCTTTTTTTTGACCACTGAATTCACTGACTAGCGTCCAGGAATGTTTTCCCATTTTTTCCATATCCCCAGCATTAAAAAAGGAATTTTTCAAAATTCCCTCCACTCTAGGAAACTTAAGTGTGGCAAAAGGAAATATTTTATTCTAAATCAGCGGTTGCCATTTGAGAAAGAGATCTTGAAGTCACTGTGGCTAGTTCTCTGAAAACATCCACTCAATGTGCAACGGCAGTCAAAAGGCTACCAGCATGTTAAGACCCATCAGAAAAGTGTTAGATAATAAAACAGAAAATAGTATAATGCTACTATGTAAATCCATGGTAGGCCCACACCTTGAATACTGTGTACAATTCTGGTTTTCTCTTCTCAGAAAAGATATATTAAAATTGGAAAAGGTTCAGAGATGATCAACAAAAATTATTAGGATATGGAACAACTTCCACAAGAAGAGAGATTAAAAAAATTGGGATTGTTCATCTTAGAAAAGGGCCAACTAAGGATGGATGTGACAGAGGTCTATGAAATCATTAATGGTGCGGAGAAAGTGACTAGGGAAGTGTTATTTATCCCTTCCCGTAATACAAGAACTAGGGGTCACCCAGTGAAATGAATAAGTGGCAGGTTGAAAACAAACACAAGGAAGTTAGTTCTTTGCACAATGCACAGTCAACTTGTGGAACTCCTTGCCAGGGGATGTTGTGAAGGTCAAAAGTATAAGTGGGCTCAAAAAAGAATTAGGTAAGTTCATGGAGGATAGGTCCAGCAATGGCTGTTAGTCAAGTTGGTCAGAGATGCAACCCCATGCTCTGGGTGTCCCTAAACTTCCAACCACCAGAAGCACCTGGCATTGGCCACTGTTGGAAAAAAGGATGCTGGGCTAGATGGTATGACTCTGTATGGCCAGTCTTAAGTTTGTAAAGGTGGTGGTGGTCGGGGAGGAAATCCTGTTAAAAAATTAAGTCTTGACTGAAACATTTCCACTAGCTCTCCTGCTAATATTATCCTTATTTTCTGAGAACATTAGCATGATTAATATTAGATGTTGAGATGCCACACTAAGTGAATATAAAAACCTAGAAAAAGACAAAACTCCAGGAAAACTATATTTAGGCTTGGCAGAATTCAATTTATTTTTGATATAAGTTCAACAGCTATTACTGATTTATTTTTAGGCATTTTAAAATTTTATTTAATCTATTAAAATTTTTAGTTGTGCAAAATTATGAGTTTTAAGCAGTGTTATCAATTTTTATTTATTTCAATTTTCACAGTTTTGGGAAATCATGGGGCCAGGTCAGACAATGGGGGGAGGGGGAAGGGGGTCATTTAATGACAGTAGATGTTGCGATTCAAAAAGGTAAAATATACAAAATAAGAATCCTTAAATCAAACGCTAAGTTCTCAAGCAGCATTTTTCTTACTGTGCCTCTCTGTAAATTTTGATTATTATCAGTGGAAATATTTTTTTCATTAGTTTGTGTGCGTATGGTGAAGTCAACATTTACCAAAAAAAATCTAATCTTTCCAAGCCTAAATATATTGAAATAAATACACTAATGGTAGATCCCAAAGCAGTATACAGTCTGAAAGTGACTAGGATACGAACTGGAGACAGGGATCATTGAGCAATCACTAGGATGCGGCTACTTCTGGGGTGGGGCAGCTGGATAATAGCTGTACAACAATGCTACATCAGGTTTGCTTACTCAGCATGGAAATGCTGGAAGGAGGTGCAGCAGCTGGATAAGAGTGGAAAATGTTTCCCCAGAGCTGAAATGCTACTTTTTATTTATTAGAGCTGTGGTAAAAGAAAAGCCTGCACAAAAATATTGTAAATATTTTTAACTGAAAAAAATTAGAATGCTTACAGAATTTTTTTTAACAAAGTTCATCAAAATCTTGGGGGGAGGGGAGGGAGGAAGCAGGACTGACTCAGCTATTAATTAGCAATACAATTATTTGTTATGTTTACTTTTAATTGGTGTTTCATCTGGTTCTGATTTGTCACCAATATTAATTATCAAAACCCAAACTAGAGATCAGGTCCCATTTGCATTGTGAGCAAAGGAGCCAGAGAATTCTACCATGTTCTGGTCTCTCTGATACCTTGTCTATTTCACAGGAGTTCATACAGAATATTACAAAAAATCAAAATCACATGTGGATTGGACTTAACATCACATCCCGAGGGAGGAACTGGACCTGGGTGGATGGTTCCCCATTAAATCAAACACTGTGAGTGTTTTCTGAGTAGTATTTTACATCAGTCTGCAATAAATATATTGGGTGAAATCCTGGGCCCCAATAAAGTCAATGGCAAATCTGCTGTTGAAGGATTTCATCCATTAATTTTACAGTATAAAAGCCTCAATCTTGCAAACACACATGGGTTTAACTTTGAGTCTCATTGACGCGAATGGCAGTAGAGGTGGGAGGACAGGTAAGCAGGTGTATATATGAATCAGGGTCATCAGTCCTTGGCAGAACAGGTTAAAAACGGGGGGAAACACCATTTTTTCAATCTTTCCTTGTGTTTTTATCAACATTTGAGATTTCAGAATCCAAAATCTGATCAGTTTCAGAACTAAGAAAGTTCCAACTGCCTCCATAGTTGCTCAAAAAAACTAGAAAAAAAAAGGTACACAAATTTCCTCAAAACTTTCCTTTTTTTAAATTTGAAATTGACTAAACTTTTCATGTACGTTCCAAAAGCTGAACGTTTGTATCTGTTTTCAAGGTTGGCCTCTCTTCACTAGCCAGTTTCTGTTGCTAGTTTCTGTACCAGGTACATCTCTCCGCCAGGTCTGGATTTGAATGTATCAACTCGTTTCACATATTAGCCTAGCGAGGGAAAGACTAGACATGTTGGCTGGGACCCCAGAGGAAGAAAAATAGCTGCTATAGACCCTCTTCTCCACCTCTAAACACACTGATAATGACTGTCTCCTTCACCCCTTAGATTCATGGTCTCCGGTCCTGTTGAAAAGAATAGCTGTGCTTCCCTACAGAAGAATCAGATACACTCTGAAATCTGCAACACTGACTATAAATGGATTTGCCAAAAGAAAGCTGTCATCATTTAAACGGGTGGATTTGTGACTTCGGTTTGAACAGGTGGAATGCAAAACGTCTTGTGTGTTCATCTTTATTTCCACAAACAAATTCAGGCAGCGTGAATCTGTACAGCTCCATTAAAGTCAGTGGAGCAATGTGGATTCACACCAGCTGGGCATCTGGGCCCACTGATCCAAATGGAGCTCTGGCTGATTTAGACCAGGGGGAGGTACGGCCCCATTGACTCCAACGGTGCTCTGCCTGATTTAGACCAGCTCTGGCTCTTTGATTTTATAATGCTGTAAATCTAGAACCCATCCACTCAGCTTCTAAAATTGTTTTCAGTGTATAAAAATAATCTGACTCCTGGGACAGCATTATATGCATTACGGTAGAGGTCAGATCAGGGTCTCTTTGTGCCAGGCACTGCACGGAGACACAGTCCTTGCCCCAGAGAATTTCCAATTAAAACCTGGGATTCCAAGGACCTGAAGGGCGTTAGGTGTTCAAAACCCATTAAAATATCACTCATTGAGGCTTCTTTGAAAAGCAAAGCCTAACTGGACAGAGCAAATATTATTACCCCCATTTAACAAATGGGGAAACTGAGGCCAAGAGATTAGGTGATTACAGGGTTACAAAAAGAGCATAAAACAGAAGGTCTGTCTACACTACAGGGACTATAGTGGCAGAGCGAGGTTGCCCTAGTTATGCTAGCATCACGCTATAGTGTAGAAGCAACCTCCAGCAACGGAAGGGTTTTTTTCCCTTGGCGTAGGAACTCCACCTCCTTGTCCAGGTTGACGGATGCACTTTTCCATTGACCCAGCTGTGTCTACACTGGGGGCTAGGTTGGCCTAGTTACCGTGCGCCACGGAATGGATTTTTTCACACCTCTGAGAGACATAGCTATGCCAATTTAAATTTTAAGCGTAAACCAGGCCAGAGCCAAGAACTGGAGGGAGAGCTCTGGTGTTGCAGTTCAAAGTCTTAGAATAATAGAGTCATAGAAGATAAGGGTTGGGAGGGACCTCAGGAGGTATCTAGTCCCACCCCCTGCTCACAGCAGGACCAACCCCAACTAAAACCATCATCGACAAGGACATTTTTCTTAGTCCCCGCGTCCACTGATTGTGTTCAGAACTACGTGTGGGATATGTCAGGGCCTCTACGGGTAGCACTCTTTCCTTTAAACTGGTAGTCCCTTGTCAGCTGCATGATTTTAGCTGGTCGAGTTCTCACTGTTAGATCAACACTAGTTTTTTGGCATGGAATTTCCTTGCTTTTTAAAAAAAAATTAAAAAAAAATACATAAAAATTGACACTAGAGATTGTCAGTTCTTTGGATCTGGGATCTGTTTTGTTTAAAGGCAACCCCGCAATCTGAAAGCCAGATCCTTTAAAAAAAAAAAAAAATAGGGACAGATTCTTAACTTGTGTAAAATGTCATAGCGCTGTTGACGTTGATGGAGCTATGACTACTTATGCCATCTGAGGATTTGGTCCCCAGAGTTTAAAGTAGCCCCAGGCACCTTTAGTCTCCAGGCAACTTTTGTGGTTTTAAAAAGTTATTGTTCGCTTCTCAATATATAAAAGAAGCCCAAACAGGGGAACTGGACTATGGTGCAGATTTCGGCCTTAAACAAACTACTGTTAAATGAGCAAAGTAAACAAATAAATCTACATGACAGATATTGGAGGAAAAGGGCCATAGATTTTTAAGGCCAGAGAGGATCATTATGATCATCTAATCTGATCTCCGGCATAACAAGGCCAGAGAATTTCAGCCATTCATTCAAGCATGGAGCCTAATATATGTGGCTGAGTAACAGATCTTAGACCAAATCAATCTTGAGTCAAAAAACTCAAGTGACGACAAATCCACATACGTTATTTACAGTCTGAATTTTTCTTGCTTCAGCATCTAGCTATTGACTCGTCTTCTGCCTTAGCCTGCTAGATTTAAGAGATCTCTGTCACCAGTCCTCTTCCCATGTAGACTGTGAACAGGTCTTAAAGAGGCCAGGTTATGTGGCTTATCAGACACCAGGTTAAGTCATCCACTGCTCGGCATGTTTTTCAGAAATCACATCTTTTTTGTAGTTCTCTGAACCATCTGCAATTTTGCAGCATCTTTCCAAAGAGATGGCTTTGACCAGCTGAGGTCAATTGGTTAAAAAACTGCGCCTCTAGAAGTGTGATTCAAAGTCATCCGTTGATCTTTGACACCTCCTGGGTGTAGCTGACCACAAAAGATTAGACACCGCTTTCATCAGACGAAAAAAGACACACAGAAGCATTCCACCATGTGTGTGAACCAGGCCTGTTAAAGGCTCATTATAATTATAGCAAAAACAACGAGAGTCCTGTAGCACTTTAAAGCCTAACAAATTTAATTTCTGCAGGCATAAGCTTCTGTGGGCTGCAACCCACTTTGTCAGATGAGACAGCCCCCGAAAGCGTATGCCTGCAGAAATGAAATGTGTTAGTCTTTAAAGTGCTACAGAACTCTCCTCGTTTTTGCTGTATACAGACTAACCCGGCTACCCCTCTGGAGATTATACTTATAGTTACAATTACCAGACCATAATCCCAGCCAGCCTTAACTGGCATAGCACCATTCATCTGCACTCTGATGACTCAACGGAGCTATGTCGATTTACCCTAGTTCGTGATCTGGTCCCATTGACTCAGTGGGGCTATGGTTGATTTACACCAGCCCCACTGACGTATTGTTTTGGTTTTTTTTTAATCACAGAAGCTTAGCTCTAAGAAGAAGTGCTCGTGAACTCTGGCGCCCTCTGCTGTCTGCACCAGATTGTCACTACCGTACGATGATACACAAACCGATTTGGGATGTGTCAACACGTCCGCTTTGGAGATACAGATCCTGATTCCCACTTATTATATTCCTGAGCTCGGGACTTAGGTCGCTTTAAGATCCATTGTTGCTTTCTCTATTCTGGGGCTGTGCAGAGCTTCGCCTGCCCCTGGTGTGAACTAGAGCACGTTCCAGGCTGCTCTACTCTACAGTCTGTTCTTGATTGGTTTTAGTTAGAAGAGGTAGCACAATGCAAGGTCCTCACTCCACCCCCTATACCAGTGATCTGGGAGCAGGGTGCATGCAGAGCCCTTATGCCAGCTACACACCAGCTAAAGAGACCATGAATGCAGGTGTGACCCGGTGTGCTTAGTGTAGCCCATCTGAAAATGCCAACGTCAGGGCAGGCTGCAAAAACGAGAGCAGATTCTCCCAAATCTGGTGGTTAACCCTAGATTCACCAATCAGTCACAAACAGCACTCCTGATTCCCCCTACTGCTTACCAAGAAGTTACACAGAGCCCCTTTATTGCATTTCAGTCTCTGGCTCCCAATCAGCAACCAGGTCCAGTAACGGGAGAAGTTATTTAAAACTCTATTCCCGTTACAAAATGTTCTTCTGATCCGCACAGGGTCAGCCACTTAGCCATCCTCATATGAGTTTGGATCTTACCCAAAATACCAGGCTGTAGGCCAATTGTTTAGTATCTAAAACTAACGGTTTATTAGAAAAGAAAAGAGGTGTTAAATGATCAGCGCAATCAGATATTTACATATGAGTTCAAAGTCCATATATATCAGATTTGTAGCCGTATTGGTGAGTAAAGTTTCTCTAGAGCACATCCGTACCTGGATAGGTCTGTCAGTCCCTTGTTTAAAAGCTTCAGAGCAGTTGATCTAGAGATAAGAAGCAAGATTGAAGACAAGCTGGGGCTGTTGCAGCTGCCTTTAATAGCCTTTGCCGTCCGGCTTGTCCCAAACATAAGCTCACTCACTGCACGTGGGCATGGGAAAACACTTGGAGTCTCCTGGCCAGAGGCATGTCCGTACATGTCATAGGCGTAGCTCCTGGCTTTTCTCCCTTGATGCCTTGTCTATCTGGTTGCCCTTGATGGGCCATCAAACAGCCTGGATAGTGTGGATGCTATTTTGGGGGGGTGTCACCCTGTAGAACAGCACAAGTTTTAGGTCCAGCTATAGCACACACACATTCACCATACAACGATGATACACACATATACACAAGGTTATCGTACTTAGCACATTATAACTTTTCCATGGCGTATTCTGAGTGTGATGAAGCATCTGCCCCTCACTGGTCCGGAAAGGGTTAAGAGGGAGAGGCTGCGTGAAAGGCAGCCGAAAAGAGGAGACTGCAAGGCAACCAATCAGGGCCCAGGAGGCTGGTATAAAAGGGAGCTGCAGAGCAGCAAGAGCAGTCACTCCCAGGAGCTCGGGGAGGGAAGGCGGCTGCCCTGCAGGCCATGGGAGGTCAGTGCCTTAGACAGAGAGTGGCTGGCCCTGGAGAAGGAGAAGCTGAGATCCCTGATGTTAGGGCCGGACAGTGGACGGTAGCTGCCACTGAAGTAAGCGGCTAGATCTGGACTGCAGAATCTCCCAGAAGAGGGGAGAGTGCAGATTGTGGCATGGCGGGAGGGCTGTGTTGTGAAGCGGATGCCACAGGCGTGGGAGAGAGGTGGATCCTAAGGTGGAGGTAAGGGCAGGCGAGACACAACTGCATGGGGGTGCTGGGACCTGCAGAGCTATTCCACAGATTAACCAGCAGGAGGCGGAAGAGTGGTGGGTGCAACCCTGTTACAGTAAGATTCAGTGCAAGTCTGTCATATTGGCATAAATATATATAAATGTCACACAGTGTCACAGCAGGATCTTGCCTTTTCCATCCATTGACACTGCCATGGTAGCTTAAAGGGGATTGAGTGTAGCTGAGAACCCAGACACTGTGAAGGTAAGTTAGATTTATGACCTTGGTGTAAATGATCCCTGGAGAAATCTAAGACCGTGGAACAGGTTCTGTGGCGGCAGATCTCTGCACCAACATAGCACCCTTCTGAAGTCAGGATCACGGGTCTTTGCTCTGAAACAGCCTGTGCCGCCAAAGGATCTTCAAGGAATGTTGCAAAATGTGTGACTGTGTGTGTGGGTTTCTGGAAGGGGAGGTGGGTTTGAATTTGCAATGTACCTGACTTCTTGCAGGCAGGGGCTCTGTTAAATTGCCGTGAGTGCAGCAGTACGTGTTATTTGTGATGCACTTTCAAGTTGCAGGGTGGCTGGAGTGCTCTGAACGGGTGCCCCTCTTCTGGACCTATTCAGGAGGGATTTTCCTAAGGAAATTAGGAGCAAACGTCAATGGGGAAGTGGGCCCCTAAATCTCTTCCAACATGCCCCCTCTCTACATCTCACTAAATAAGCATGTAGGCTGGAATTTTCCAAGGAGTTCAAGATAGTCAGGTGCCAAAGACCCATTGAAAGTCGTCCCATCCCTAGAGACTGGAGTTGGGGGTGTGATCTGTCTCATCCTAGAGTAGCCCACCTGCAAATGCCAAGGGCAGGGCAAAATCAGAGCAGATTCTCCCGAATTGGTGGCTAACGCTGCAGTTCGATTCACCCCCCAGTTACAAACAGTGCTTCTGATCCCCCACACAGCTTATCCGGAAGCTAAAAGAAGTTACGCAGCCATTTGTATTGCTTCTCGGTCTCTGGGTCCCAGTCAGCAACTAGGTCCAGCAAAGAGAGATTAAAACCCTATTCCCTCTACCAAAAATGTTCTCCTGATCCCCAGAGGGTCAGCTTGTGATGTTCCCTCCCCACAATCTGGACTGGGGTGTAGCTGTGTCACCCCAATTCCTCACTCCTGGCCCCCGACTTACCCTGCTTTGCTGTGTGAACCAACTCTCGGGTCAGCCCACGCCCAGCCTCCTGTGAGTAATTGGTCCCTGACCTCGAGAAGGAGCGCTTCTGAATGGGCCTGATTTCTTCCACTTGAATCAAAGTGCTCGCCGATGCTTTGGCCAGTCCGTTGTTCCTGTCTGCATGCCTCTGCGGGGCGTGGAAACACAGCTTTGTGTTCGTCTGCATCTGTTCGAACCAGGTGAGAGGCACATTTGGGGCTGTGACCCAGCAGAGTTTCGTATCTGTACGTGTGTGACATCGCAGGAAACACGCCACCATAGCAGTAATGTTCAGTAGGCCAGGAGCGTTCCAAGAACACCTGACGTGGCCCACTTTGCATCGCTGTAAGGGTGAGCATGCATGATACACAAATCACACCAAAAGGTGTACGTGGAGCACAGAGTGTCACATCTCCCCTCTTCCAGAACTGCAGGAGGGTTAGCCACTGGCCAATCTGGAGGCACAACATCGGGGTTCTCTTGATATTTAGCCATCAAAGAGAGAACATAGCCTGCCTCAGTTTCCCCCTTTGCCATTCTTGGCACGATCACCAGCTTTTCCCAGAAATCTACGTGTAATACATCTAACGACAAGGTTCAACACAAGTAGCCCAAGCTCCATCACAAAATTTAGCATCCGCACCAAACTTGTTATCCTAGATGGGCACGTACAAGGCTGTTCATTCTACTACACCCTTTGTTCGGGCAGTCTGGTTCCGGGATTGGTTGGTTTAACCCTTCTCACCCTTCAAAAGCCTTACGGCCCCTTGCTTGGGGTTAGTCCCAGACTTTCTTCCCATCCAATGTTTCCCTGCCTGGACCCTTGGGATTTTGGTGCTTCAGGGTCTGGTGAGATAAGAGGTTGGGGGGAGGAGAGGGAATCCTGCAGGTGAGTTGGCCCTTTGTGGACCTGTCCCCCGGCCCCAGGACAATACATGTGCAGAAAGTCCCTCTCCTTCCTTGGGGCTCTGTTTGGCCGGGGATCAATTCATGTGCCCACAGCTGGGCACCCAATAACCGTACCAGTGAAGACCAGGATTCAATCTCTTCAATGCAGAGCTATTTATTGAAGAGCAGGTATCACAGACACATAGAAAGGACGATACAAGGCCTCAGTGACTGTGCTGGCCCCACACAGTCTCCTTATTAGCAAACAAAGCAGGTACGGATACCAGTGGTTCTAAACGTGAGCAGGCAAGACGCTGTCCAGAGCCAGGAGGGTGCAGGAGAAGGGGCAGGACGCAGGCAGGAGAGAACCTGGCAGCTACAAAGACTGGGGGAGAGAAAGATCCTGCCCGAAGAGGGCCAAGGACCTTTCCCAGGCCTGGAGGCCTGAGGGAAAAGACCCTGCCAGCAGGGGAAGATAGAACTGGATATCTGGTTTGGGCATGGCCACACCCAGTGGGCCTGTCAGAGGTCAAGAGCCTCCCCTGGCAGGGTCCGGACATTAAGTCCAGGGGCTCGGGAAAATAACCCAGGGAAGCCAGCAGCTTTCCTGAAGCCACAGCACGAGGTGCTGCTTGTAGGGTCCCTGGGTTGGGGCCTGGAGTCGAGGGTGGGACCGGCCCCCCACCATCCCCACTGGCCATTCACTGGAGGGGCGAGAGCCCCAGCGGCAGCAAGGGCCTGTGAGAACCAGGGACAGGACCCGGAGCCAGCAGGGAGTGGCCAGCGTAGAGCAGCTGCATTACCCTCCCCCACCACTAGCGGGTAGAAGAAACACTAGATCAGGGGTTCCCCACCTTTCTGTCTCAAGGGCCACAGATACCACTTTGAAAGACCCCGACGGGCCACTTTTGGCCCCTGGGCCACAGGTTGGGAACCACTGAACCTGACCTACTGCTAGAAGGAAGCACTGGACCAACCGAGGTCGAGAAAGACCTTTGCCATGACTGCTACATACATATTAAATTGCTTGTCAATCTCAGCCAATTACAACCGTCCAGTGGTTACACGGCGTATCTCAGCCAAGTTATTGTCATTTAGCAATATGGATATTAAATAAGATGACAAAGGATCCCTTATACACAGACAGCATCACAGCGGGGACAGGCAGGAATTCCCCTCCCATGGAAAATTCCACATTTCCAGCCTGTTTTGTGTGGGTGTGTGTTCCAGAAAGCAATTACTGGCCCACTATGCAATACATTCCATGGGAGGGATTGTTTTCACAGACTCTGCTTTGGAAGAATTATGCCAAAATGTCATTCCACTTCTCCAGCTCCACGGCAAACCCCAGGGGCAAACTCCCGAGGAGGCAGGGGCACTCTGAGGCCCAGTTCTCCAGCAACCCGCCTGATGGGATGCTGAGGACCTAAGAGTCACAAACCAGACACCTAAGCAGGTTGCCAGGCAGGCTACTGAGGATCCAGGAAGGCAGGCAAGTGGCCAGGGAAGTTTCCATCCAAACTTTTGTCAAAATAGACGTGTTCCCACAGAATGCCTTGAGTTTTGACGAATCGCCATTTTCCAACCGGAAAAATGGCCTGTCAAAAAATTTCTGCCCGGATCCACTAGTGATGTCCTAACTCACGGGTCAGAGCATGTCACAGCTGGCTGTCTATGCCTGCTCCACGGGGGGTATACGTAGGACATATATACTTTCGACTCAAGCCGTAGCAGCTCATGTGTCTTGTTCTGTCTATCCCCTGGCCTAACGCTGGGGTGTCAGCCAAGCCCGCAGCTGTCACACCTCTGTTTGGACACCTAGCGGAAATAAACAACCACCTCTTAATGTGAGGACTGTTGCAGGATAGGTAAGTCTCTAGGAGTCAGAGGAGGAGTCACAAACGACAAAGACAAAACAGCACTTTCACTAGGTGACGGTGAGGAGGAACTGGGGTCTGGAGATGAAGGAATACGTACAGTAAATGAGACAGACGTAGTACATACACGTTATTACAGACAATGTCCTAACTCAGTGCATTTACCCAGAAGCTGGGTCAGTTTCTACACACTTGGTGAGCGCAGTACCAGCAAATCATTTATGTTTCTGAAAAGGCGACGGGGTTTAATTTCCAGTTATAAATGGTGTTGGAAGGTAACTGACTATTCCATCCTGTTACTTGTCTCTCTTTGTGGTTTCCACAATCCTTCATTAGCATTTGGTTCAGACTCAGGAGAGCAGGGCCAATGTGAACTAAACGACACTTAATTTACCTGTAAACAGCCAGTGACAGAGAAACATCCTTTGTCTGACAGAAAACCTGGGTTTCACCTTTGCTGGTGATCACCCACCTAGACACCGACTTCGACACCATAACTATCAGCGTCCACACGTATCTGCGTCCACACCATGCGTACATGTTTCAGGATGATACTGATGACCAGGGAAACACCAGCTTGAATCTGAGACCTTACATGAAGCTCTTTGGTGAGCTAGAACGCACGTATCCCTCTGCATCCTCTCTCTGCCCCTTTGCCGGGGGGCATTACGACATCCCTGGTCACGCTGTGCTTCTGTCGTGGGACAATCCAGGGGTCATCTAGAGAAGGGAAGCGGAATGAGAGGGTCCCCTAGGCACTTTGAAACAGAAATAATAAGCTACAAATGCCCTGGCACTGTGTCTTGGATCACTGGTTTTCAACCTCTCTTTTCATTTGCAGACCCCTAAAACATTTCGACTGGAGGTCCAGACCCTTTTTGAAATCTCAGCCACAGGGGTCCATGGACCACACGTTGAAAACCACTGGGTGCAGGTGTGACCATGCCAAAGGGGGCTGCTCGGTGAAGTCAGTGGGGCCCAGAGCCTTGGAAGTATTTAGGTGCCCATCTCCCTACCTGGGAGGAGCTGGGCCTGGGAGGTTTTTCCAGTGACTCCAATAAGCGATGGATCAGAACGTCGGTCATGCATCTTCTTGCACCCCCAGAGTGCTGTGTTAGAGCTGTTACAAAGGACGCCGTCTCTTTACGTATTTCTGTGAGAGTCCGTTGGAGCCAAAACAGCGATTTTGGTGGAAAATGCAGATTTTTAAGGTCTGTTTTGATGAAACTTTCATTGGGAGGAGTTCTCGCAGCCAGGCTGGACTGTGTGAGAATAGCCCAGTGGTTAGGACCCACCCCTGACAAACCCGCGGACAAGTCCCTGATCTGTCCCTTAGAGCAGGGTCTTGTATCTCCTACGTCTCAGGTGAGTGCTCAAACCATTGGTGGAGTGGCTTGCTATCAGCTTATTTTTGAAATGGTGTCATCCCAGTTTGGGACAGGAACTTTTATTTATGTTAAGAGTCTCTTATTGTGTCTTCAAGGCACATGGTCAAAAGATATAACACTAGAGACAGGGGCTTCAGGCCTTGGCCTTTCTCCTCCACCACCTACTGTGGAAGCAAAGGGCACTGAGAGACACAGACTCCAACAGGAGACTTCAGTTGGTTGGCTGGACTATAAGAGGGACAGAAAGTTGGCTACATCATGGGGCTCAACGGATAGAGATCAACGGCTCGTTGTCTTGTTGGCAGCTGGTCACAAGCGGAGTGCCCCAGGGGTCAGTGTTGGGGCCAGTTTAGTTCAACATCTTCATCAATGATCTGGAGAATGGGGTAGATTGTACCCACAGCAAGTTTGCAGGTGACACTATGCTGGGGGGAGTGGTAGATACACTGAAGGGTAGGGATAGGATACAGAGTGACCTAGACAAATCAGAGGATTGGGCCAAAAAAACCCTGGTGAGGTTCAAAGGCAAGTGCCGAATAGAGGGGAATAATCACTTCCCTCCATCTGCTGGCAATGCTCCGACTAATGCAGCCCAATATGCTATTAGCCTTCTTGGCAACCAGGGCACACTGCTGACTCATATCCAGCTTCTTGTCCACTGTTACCCCCAGGTCCTTTTCTGCAGAACTGCTGCCTAGCCCATCGGTCCCCAGTCTGTAGCTGTGCATGGGATTCTTCCATCCTCAGTGTAGAACTTGTAGCGTAAACATATCTTAAATAAATTACGCACTTCACAGAATTATATTAAGGGAATTTTAGATTTAATCCCTTACACCAGTTCAGTCATGGTGTTATCTTGTAGCTGGTTAATGCCTTGTAAAGATGTTTTTTCAGCAGGGATCTGGAAGGAGCAGTGGTTGCACAGGTAGGATGCTCCACAAGAGATGACCAATTTGCAAATTGTGCATCCACTGAAGAGGCTGCGTTGGCCCTTTAAGTGATCTCAGACATTGTGTCCCCTCCTGCAGGGCTTAATTTCCTTCTAGAGCACTCGTCCCGCCGGTTGCAGATGAAATGTCTCTCCGAGTAGCATCTGGAGCTGCTAACCCCTTGATCATCCAGGTAGGCGCACTGCCCTTCCCCTCTGATCAGAAACCTGCAATGAGAAGCAGCGTGGGGGTTATCAGAGGCAGATTTCTGCTCACGTACAGAGAGGTGACGTGGTGCGGTGGCGTACGACCCAGGGGAACTGGGTTCTCTGCCAGGCTTTGCTGCTAACCAGCTGCATGACCCTGAGCCAGTCACTTCTAGCTGTAAATGTCGCAGGGGGCGCTGAGCACCTGAAAATCAGGCAGCAAACAGAGGTTACCGAGTTTCTTGGAGGTCTTTCCGGGATGTGAGGGGACATAGGACAGGAAGGGAGTTCCTGGGTCACTGAGTCCAGCGCCCTGCTGTGGCAGGCAACCCCGGCATATCATCCTGTCCATAAACCTCTCAGGCTCTGTCTTCCAGCTAGTTAGGCTGTTTGCCCCCATCGCTCCTACGGGGCGGCTGCTCCGGAACCTCCCTCCTCTGATGGGCAGAAACCGTCTGCTAATTCCCAGCCCCAAATTAATTCATGGCCAGTTTATCCCCGACTGATCTTGTGCTGTCAGCATCCTTTAGCATCAGTAGCTCTCCTCCCTCCCTGGTGTCTACCCTCCTCCACGCCCCCGATGTATTCACAGAGAGCCATGAGACAGCCTCTCTTTTTGCTAGGCTCAACCAGCCACGCTCTCAGTTTCCTTTTATAAGAGATTTTCCATTCCCCTGAGCATCTCAGCAACTCTTCTCTGCACCTGCACGGGTCTGAATGCGACTTTCTTGAATACCAGGTGAACAGAACTGCACAAACTAGTGCAGCTAAACTGGAAATCCGGCATAACCTCGGGTAAACAAACCTCATAAGAACGGCCATACTGGGTCAGACCAGTGGTCCATCCAGCCCAGTATCCTGTCTTCTGACAGGGGCCGGTGCCAGGTGCTTCAGAAAGAACGAACAGAACAGGGCAATCATCAAGTGAGCCATCCTCTGTCTGCCACTCCCAGCTTCTGACAATCAGTGCATGGGGTTGCATCCCTGCCCACCCTGACTAATAGCTATTGATGGACCTTTTCCTGCAGGAAACTTTGCTTTCAACACAACCAGATTTTCCATAAGGGAAAACTTTGAGTTGGAATTTTTCTAACCAGTCCTATTTGTGTCTTCCACAGTAACCCAATGGGGCGCTTGGTCTCGCTGTAGTGGCTGCACTAGGGAAGAGGTCTAGGAGTCTCCTACAGGTGCACCCTCAGCAGAACTAGCTCTGTAACTCAGGCAGTAAAAGCTCATGCTTTTAAAATCCTGACATCTCACGTTCAATCCATGTTCTCCACCCACCCCAGGGTTGTGTTGCTTTTTTCTGTGCCCTAATACTGAGAAAGGGAAAAGGACGCACAGGTTGTTGAATACGGTACCGTTGGTCCATTTCCAGGGCTGGCCTTCACCCTGTTCCCTCTGGAGGCCAATCCAGCGGTAAGGGATCAATCTATAGCGCAGCATGAAATTCTGTGGAAAAGAACACACACCTGATATCCTTATTTGTATTACAGCAGCCATAACGGAGATAAGAGCCCCATGGCGCCAGGTGCGGTACACACTGGGAAAGCTAGTCCCTGACCCAAAGAACTTCCAGTCGAAATAAACAGGAGTTCATCTAAATGACTTTTCCGCCCCCCCAGGAACTTTTATTTCTCAAAAAAATATTGGGGAAAAAGAAACTACTTTTTTCTCCCCTATTTTGTAACTGGGAGTTTTCTTCCCATTTTCTTCCAGTTTCCCCACTTTTGGGAATCATAGCATCATAGAAATGTTGGGTTGGGAGGGACCTCAAGAGATCATCAAGTCCAGCCACCTGGGCTCAGGAAGGACAAAATAAACCCAGACCTTCTCTGGCAGGTGTTTGTCCAGCCCGGCCCGGTCTACACTTCCCTTCAAATTCGGCGGCGGTTGACGGGAGTTACGCAAGCTAAGCAGAGTAGCTTGTGTAACTCCTGTCGCCTTCGTAACTCCTCTTTTACGCGGCGTCTTCGCTGCACTGCACTGACGGGAACCGTGTTCCCATCGACGCAGCACCGCGCCACTTGAGGGGGTGGTTTTCACGCATCGACTTCCGGATCGATTGAGCAGGTCTTCACTGACCACTCGATTGATCCAGATAGATCGATTGGACAGTGGCAAATTTGCCGCCATCAGTGAAGATGTACCCCTGGTCTTTAAAACCTCCGATGACAGGGATTCCACAATCGCTGTTGGACGCCTGTTCGAGAACATAAAGACCCTGAGAGTTAGAAAGCTTTTCGTAATATCTAACCTCAATCTCTCTTGCTGCAGTTGAAGCCCATTACTTCTTGTCCTGCCTTCAGTGGCCATGGAGAACAACCGATCCCCATCCGCTTTATAATAGCCCTTAACA
The DNA here is from genome assembly GCF_026122565.2 of Emydura macquarii macquarii. Classification (NCBI taxonomy): domain Eukaryota; kingdom Metazoa; phylum Chordata; order Testudines; family Chelidae; genus Emydura; species Emydura macquarii. Next base: position 112,036 of record NW_027130383.1, read on the forward strand.
TATTGGAAGACTGTTATCAGGACCCCCTCATTTTTCTTGTCTCAAGACTAAACGGACCCAGGTTTTTTAACCTTTGCTCACAGCTCAGGGTTTTCTAAACCTTTGGTCACTTTTGTTGCTCTTCTCTGGACTCTTCCCAAATTGTCCACATTTTCCCTGAAGTGTGATGGTCAGAACTGGATACAGTACTCCAGCTGAGGTCTCACCAGGGCCGAGCAGAACGGGATAATGACCTCCCATGTCTTTCTTACAACACTCCTATTAATACACCCCAGGATGAGGATCACCTTTTTCGCAGCTGTATCCCATTGTCGATCCAAATTCAATTTGTGATTCATTATAACCCCTCGGTTCTTTTCAGCGGTATGATCACCTAGCCAGTCACTCCCAGTTTTTGTGCATTAGACGTTTCCTTCCTAAGTGTAGTACACTGCACTTGCCTTTATCGATGGTTTAACAGTACATGAGACATATACCGTTGTGCTGAAAATGTTCCCCTCTCCTTCAAAGTAACATTTGTGCTTTTTCCCTGCTGTCAAAAGTTTGGGAAATCATTTTTGTTGTTGTTGTTGTTAAAGGCAGATTTCCACATCTCTTCTTTCCTACACTTTTTACCTTTCCTCTCTTTTCCCAGTGATGGGGGGGAAGGATCCCACCCATAAAAAAAGGGTGGGACACCAAAATTTTGAAGGTTAAAAAACCCCCCAAAAGAAATGACATTTGAAGTTAAAAAAGAAATGAACATTTTTGCGGGGGAAAAAAAATCAATGTTTATAAAATGAAAAATGACAAATCCCGCCCACTGATTTCCATTTTACAGCCAGCTGTGGAGGGGCCTGTGTTCCATGAATCAAGGAGCTGCCTTAGGCCGTCAGGGGGTGACAGCCTCTAGCATGTCCTTAGCTGTGGTTACGAAGGGTGAGTGTCTCTTCCTTACCAGCTCCTGCATAGAATCAATCAAAGCCAGGGAGGCACTGTGTGAAGAACAGTGGTGCTGGCTAACACTCCAGTTCCCTTCAGTCTCTGAGAAGTAGTAGCATTTCCCTTGGTATCCAATCCAGCCGTCCAGGCACCCAGCAGTGATATGGGGCGGGCAGGAGGGAGTTTTCTTGACTGAAAATAAGCAAGTAGCACAGTGATGTCAGATGGACCCTATAGCTGCTGCCTGTCTGAGTGGGGATCCCCACCAGAGGGGATACTAAGACCCACACATCCAGGGCCTGGAATACAGATTTTGATAGATTCCAAGACCTGAATGGGACCCGTGTGATCATCTCGTCTGACGTCCTGTATGACACAAATCTGAAAACTGCCCCCCCAGATAATCCCTAGAGCAGATCTTTTACCAAAAATCCAATCGTCATTTATAAATGGCCAATGATGGAGAATCCACCGCGACCCTCGGTACATCGCTCCAATGGCTAATAACGCCAACCATTCAAAATGGATGCTTTAATCCCCGTGTGAATTTGTCTAGCTTCAACTTCCAGGCACTGGATCGGGAAGAGCCTATTATTAAATATTTGTTTCCCATGCAGGTGTTTATAGACTCTGCTAGATCGACAGAATCCAGTCGCCCCCTTCTCTTTGCTAAGCTAAATAGCTCGAGCTCTTGGAGTCTACCCCCCTACGGCAGGTTTTAATCGTTCCAGTGGCTCTTCTCTGACCCCTCTGCAATTTATCAACATCCTTCCTGCATGGTGGGCACCAGAACCGGACGCGAGACGCCAACAGCGGTCACATGCGTGCCACCCCCAGCGGGAAGCCAATGGGCCTCTGGTCAGAACATCTCCATGCTGGCGTGGCGGGGCTGTGTTTGCTGGGCCCTCAAGATCTTCCCGTGTGAAAGTACTGGAGGGCATGCCAGAAAACATGCAAGCGTGCCAGAAAGCGTGCAAGAGAAAGTGCAAAGCCTGCCTGCAAGAGCTCCGCAGCGGACAAGCACGTAATGTCTCTATGGGACGGAAAGGACCCAAAACGCACTTTGACGGCACAGGTGGTTTTCACCCCCAGCCTAAACCCAATCCAAAGCACGGGCATCTCTGCACCCTCTGAGTGCTGCCGTGCCCTGACCAGCCTGGACCGTTGAAAAGTTTAGCATGCCCACTTCTTTTTTTACCGTTACGCCACTGGGAGCAAGGCGGAAGGAACCAGGAACACAGGGTGTGTGTGTACGGGAGGGTGGAAGTTAGAGCTGCCTCGTGGCTGCTCCAGTTTACACCAGGGAACCAGACAGGGCCCTGCTCAACCCCAGCGTGTGGGGAACAGGAAGGTGGCTTAATGCCTGTCCCTGCCAGTGTGCGGGAATGGAGTCCGCGGTGGTTACAGCTGATGCCTCGTCCCTTTACTCAGAGTCTAACGTCCCGTTCTCACCCTCAGTCACTGGCTCTGCCCCATTTTAACATGACTCTTAACGAGACGTTTTCTTCCTTCAAGTGTAAATGGGGGAAAGGGAGTTACAGGAGAACAGCACAGCCCTGTTAGTAATATTATTGGGGCCAGGATGTGGCAATGTAATTATTCGTGGAGAACAGCCAGCAGACGGTTAAAGGCCAGTGCGCTCCCAGCTTGCACAAACACCAGCTACCACGGTACAGGAAGAACAGCAGACACCGTGCGTGGCTTGGAGCTGATCCAGACGTGCTGGGGGAGTTAATACTGCAGTGGGAACCTGAGCATATACCGAGGACATCGGTGCACTCCCGCTTTCACCCTTCACCTTGCCTTCCCACGTAATAACAGAGCGTGTTCCAGCAATGCACCTCTGGACTCGGGGTGGGACGGGGGAGAGGGCTGAAAGGCAGCCTATGTGCCGAGGCAATGGCTTCATATCAGCTCTCGGGAAATCCTGAATCGAGGGAAGGTAGAGAGCTTGTGGCTGTTCCAGCAGTGAACGGGGAGCCTGATGCTCAGCTGTGCTAGAGCCACGCTGGTAGATGTCCGAATACGTGTGTGAGGGAGAGGAAGGATCTAACCACTAGGTCACAGCACCCCAGACAGAGAGGAGTCACTTAGCTGGGTCCTTCATCTGTCATAGACCTCACCAGCAGGTCAGAAAGTGCTTTACAAAGGAGGTTAGTATCTTATTCCCATTTTACATATGGGGAAACTGAGGCACAGAGTGGTGCAGTGACTGGCTGACGGTGACACAGCAGGGCCAGTACCAGAGCTGGGAAGAGAACCCAGCTCTCCTGCGTGCCAGGGAAGTGCTCCATCCATTAGGTAACACTGCTGTCCAGTCTCATAGTCAGTGGGTGGGTTCTATGGAGTGGAGCGCCACCTAGTGCTTGAATTTTCAGAGGTGCTCAGCAATGGCCGTTCCTGTTGGCTCTGGTGGGGTTGTGGGTGCTGGAAACCTACATCCTTCTTCTTTGGGGGTGGACGGGGTGAGGAAGGTAAAAGGGTCTGGATAGAGATTTCCCCTCTGAAAAGGGAAACGTGGTTCAACGGAGGAGTCAGACCAGGGCAAAGACAGCGTGAGAAGAGGCAGCGGAAAACACAAGTGGGCAGCGTGGTCTCGTGCCTAAGGCAAGCAGTGAGTAACTGAGAATCCGTGACAAGACAGTGAAGCATCTGCTGGGTTAGTAACGGCACTTCACTCACCCGCCAGCGCAATTATGGTGATGCTCAAAGCTGTGATGACAACAGTAACAGTAATTGGGATCCATTTGTCTTTAATGCATTTTAGGTTGAAATCTGCAAGATAAGATACGAAAGGAGATGAGGGCGGGTAGCGAGAGCAAACGCTGCCGGAAAGTGAAAGCTGCACTGTTTTGCTAAGTGCTTCGTGTCAAGAGTGGATAAATCTAGTTGTCTGAGGATCAAGGGCATGAAACGCCTTCCATAGGAGGTGAGATTAAAGAGATTAGGACAGTTTATTTTAGAACAGAGGCTTAAGGAGAGTGGGGATGACAAGTGTCTATAAAATCATGCAGGGTGTGGAAAAAGTGTCATCTACCCTTTCCCACGCCACAAAAACCAGGAGTCACCCGATGAAATTAATAGGCAGCAGGTTTAATACAAACAAGATGAAGTGCTTTTTCACACAGCGCACAACCTGTGGAACTCACTGCCAGGGGATGTTGTGACAGCCAAAAATAACTGGGTTCCAAAAAAGAACTAGAGGAGTTCCTGGAGGATGGATCCATCAATGGCGATTAGCCAAGATGGCCAGGGATGCAATCCCATGCTCAAGTTGACTTTAAAACTCTGCGCCAGATGCCAGGGGTGGAGGACAGGGAGGTGTTGCTCTGTAAGTGCCCTGTCTTGTACACTCCCCATGACACGCTGGTACAAAATGTCAAAAATGAAAATGCCAAACAACCTTGGTGAAAAACAATGTATTTTCCAATTCCTTTGAAGGAGCTTCTCACCTTCCAGACTGAGAGCTCAGGGACCTTGCTGCCATGAGCGGGTTGATTGGGAGAGTGATTTTCATGTTCGTCCCTTAATTACTGGGGCTAATTTGGGGACTACCAGGACATCCCACGACTTGCCTTTAGAAAGGGCATGAAATCAGCAGCAGTATAAACGGAGCTCTAGATTTCTGGATTTAAAGGCACAAGCTAAGCCACTTGAGCTAAAGAAACGGCACCTGAGAGAGAGAGTCTCTCCCTCTGTGTGTGTCTACTCAGCGCCCGGCACAACAGGGCCCTGCTCTCTCTCTGTATCTCTGTGTAGCACACAATGTCTCTAGGAGTTACCGTACTACACCTAATAAATAATATAACTCTTTACTGGTACCTATTATCACATCTTCTGCTGGCTCCTGACCAGGCAGCATTTGGGTCACCACCTCCACATCTACCAGAAAGTAAAATAAAGTGTCATTTTGCTTATGGAGCATGCAGTCAAGCACCTCCCCTACCCCTCTCTGCAAGGCCATGTAAGAAGCCCAGGCACCCAGCCTGCTCCCTCCATGCTTATGCAGCTCTTTTGAATACGTCCACCATTGCTTTTCCTCCCGTCTGCGTCCCACAGTGACCGGCAGTCCCTACATCTTGTGATCCCCACTCCACACAGCCCACCCTTTGCCAGCTTGAGAGGCTCCAGGCGGAGTAGAGAGCGTGGTAATGCATTTGACAAATTGTGTGTCATGTCCCCCTCTCGTGGCTGCTAAGAGGATAGTGGCCTACTAGTGGTAGTAGCTAAAGGATTTATTCCTTTAGCTCAAGGAGTTGAGAGCTGTGCTGCGGCTCAAACTGTCCTGGGTTCCAATCCGATTCATGACTGTAACACGGTATGACTCCCCACCTTGGCACCTTCTGCTGGTTATCTGGGGGAATCAGCTCCCAGCCAGGCAGACACCCCCTCTCAACGGTGTCTCGCACTCTGTCCAATCCCTGCTCCTCACCCCTTCCAGGGATTCTGCAGTCCCAGCTCTAACCCCCTCCCGCTGTGGCCACTGCTGTCCTGCCACCAGTCCTATGGCAATCAGGGGTGCAGAGGGAACCACCCACTACTCTGGGTCCTGGCCCAGGAATCCTATGTGTTTAGCAGCCTTCCACTGCACCTCCCGCACATCTCCTCCATTGATTGCCCTCAGCTACTTTCCCACAGCCCCAGTTTCTTCTCCACTCTTGCTTCAGAGCCTTTAGCTCTGCTGAGTCCCAGCAGCCAGCCACTGCTCTGTCCAGGGTACTGACAGCCCTTCCCCTTCAAACTCCTGGGAGTCACTGGCTTTGCTTGGCTCTGCAGCTCCCTTATATACTGGCCTGTTGGGCCCTGATTGGCTGTCACGCATCTCCTTCCTATTGGCTGCCTTTCATGCCGCCTCTCTAAGGGCCTTCTTAACCCTTTCCTGGCCAGTGAGGGGCAGTCACCCCGTCACAATGACCCACCGGGGAATCATTCAAAAAAACAAAAAAAATAAAAATAAAAATAAAAAAACCCCTTTTTGCATTTTGCTAAGCTCTCGGCCTTAACAACATCGGCTGATGTCACTGAGCAGCAAGTTGTTCTGCCATCTAAGCACACATTGTGTGAAAAAGAATTTCCTCTCCTGAGTTCTGAGTTTCCCAGCTTTCATTGACTGTGCCCTTTGTGCCTGTGTTATGAGACAAGGATCCACCTTCTCTAGCTCATCCATTATTTTACAGGCTTTGATCCTCTCCTAGCTCTCCTCACAGGAAAGATTTTAGCCTCTTTTTACCCTCTTTTAATTGTCTCTTTAGCTTTCTTCACAGGAAAGATTTGCCAGCTTGATCATTCCCGGCATCTGGCTCTGAACCCCTCTAGGTCTGCAATAGCCTTTCCGAAATGGGCTGCACACAGTATTCCCAGATTTTCGGCCTTTCACTACACCAGTTCTCTGGTTGGCCACAGAGTCCTTCAGGGTAGAAAACACCCAAATTGCTAATGTAAAAAGCAGGCATGAAACAAATGACAGACTAAAAGGAGTTTTTGTTGCTTTTATCCCTCATAAAAAAAGAAAGAGGCAACCCCCCCCACATTTTTTGTCCCTCTGCCAATCACTTTGCAGGCTCTCTTTTAATTAAGACCAAACTAATAATTATTTACTCATACCACTTGCCACTTCGGCGCGCTCTTCTGCCATTCTCTAGCCGGGACTGCTGAGTCTCCACCTGCCGGGAAGGAACAGAGACCGTCACTCAAGGCGGGTTATTTTAATCATGCGCTTTTCCTTCAAATCCGTCAGGAACGTACCATGTGCCAAATGCAACAAACAATGCCCCATCCAACCCCTCGCTGTGTCCATCTTGGCTGTGTTCAGTGCATCCGCGACCATGTGAGATCTACGGCCGGGGCTCCTCAAATACCCGACACTCTGCACCCCTCTTTCATAGATTCATAGATTTTAAGGCCAGAAGACAGTAAGTGGTGGAGAAGCCAGCACTTCTCTAGACAATTTGTTCCCCCGGTGAATCACTCTCATGGCTAAAAGAACTGTGCGTCATTTCTCCTTGAATTTGTCTAGCTTCGGCTTGCAGCCATTGGTTCTCGTTCTGAGCTGTCTCTGTTAGTGTAAAGAGCTGTTTAGTACCCGGCGTTTCCTCCCAGCGAAGGGCCAAGTCACCCCCTTTGCTCTTGTCTGTCTCCCGCATCCTAGTCCGTAGTGCTGCAAGTTCTATCTATCTCATCGGCGTTGCTCCGGAGAACCACCCAGGCGCTTAGTCAACGCACATATGGTTTATATTATTAGCTACTTCTCCTGCAGAAGTCTCCAGGAGGCACCAACCAAGATCAGGGCCCCGTTGAGCTGGGTGTTGTGCAAACACACTCACTGACCCAAAGAGCTTACAGTCTAAACAGACAAAGGGCGGGAGGGAAAACAGTAGAGGGAGGGAGCTTGCCCAAAGTCACACCATGGTTTAGGGGCAGGATTAGAACCCAGGTCTTCCGTCGCCCGCTCTGGTGCTCCAGGCACTAGACTATAGCACAGTGGAGGTTTTTTTTGTCCTGATCAGTGCCAGCCTTGCTGGAGCCCTAGGAACAACTAACAATGTAAACCAAAGTCAGCCTGGCCTTGGAAAATAACAACACAGCGGATTTTAGCTAGCAACACCCTGATTAAGCACATTCCTGACTGGAGACGGTGGTACAAAAACACACAGATCTCTCAAATAATTTTGTAAACACGTTCCCAAGAGATTTTCCAGAATACACCTACTCCTTGCAAGATAAGGAGGGGACGACAGGCTGACGGATAAGGATGTTTTGGTCGAACTAGCAGGTACAAGGAGCAGGGTGGTAACTAACAACGCCTGGAGTGTCACAGGGAACTGGTTTGTGTCAATGTTTAAAAGGAGAAGCCACAGGGAGGGTAACTTTGCGCTCATAGACTCTAAGGTCAGAAGGGACCATTATGAACATCTGGTCTGACCTCCTGCACAACTCAGGCCACAGAACCTCCCCCACCCACTCCTGTTATAGACCCCTAATCTGGGACTGAGTGATTGAAGTTCTCAAATAATGATTTAAAGATGTCAAGGTACAGAGAATCCACCAGCAAGTGACCCATTCCCCATGCTGCAGCAGAAGGGGAAAACCCCCCAGGGCTTCTGCCAATCTGCCCTGAGGGAAAATTCCTTCCTGACCCCAAATATGGTGATTAGCTAAACCCTGAGCATGTGGGCAAGACTCACCAGCCAGACACCCAGAAAAAATTCACTGTAGTAACTCAGAGCCCACCCCATCTAACATCCCATCACAGGCCATTGAACATATTTATCGCTAGTAGTCAAAGATCAGCCAATTGCCAAACTAGGCTGTCCCATCATAGCATCCCCTCCATAAACTTATCAAGTCTTGAAGCCGCCTAGGTTTCTTGCCCCCACTGCTCCCCTTGGAAGGCTGTTCCAGAACGTCATTCCCCTGATGGCTAGAAACCTGCATCTAATTTCAAGTCTAAACTTGCTGATGGCCAATTTATATCCATTTGTTCTTGTGTCCTGACATTGGTGCTGAACTTAAATAACTCCTGTCCCTCCCTGGTATTTATCCCTCTGATGTATTTATAGAGAGCAATCCTATCTCCTCTCAGCCTTCTTTTGGTTAAGCTAAACAAGCCAAGCTCATTGAGTCTCCTCTGAGAAGGCAGGTTTTCCATTCCTTGGATCATCCTAGTCGCCCTTCTCTGCACCTCTTCCAGTTTGAATCCATCTGTCTTAAACATGGGAGACCAGAACTGCACACAGTATTCCAGATGAGGTCTGACCTATGCCTTGTAGAACGGTATCATTACAACCAGAACAGAAAGAAACTTCTAATACAGTTTTTTTTTATCTTCTGCATCAATTCTGGGTCACACAGTAAAATCTGCAAATGTTCTCTACACAGATCTGTTGTTTCAGCCTGTATCCAGCACTCCCACAAGAAGCAGACCTTAAAACTTGGAGTATAACCCGGCACAGCTGCATAGCTAGCCTGGGTAATGCCAACTGCGGTTTCAAAAGCAACTGTACGCTGCATGGGCATGGGAATTTAGAACCAAACTGAAATAATTGGTAGGGTGCATGCAATTACCCAGCAAGCTCTTCCAGCTCACGCAATGCAAGTTTTTTAGCTTTCAGAGTAAAAAGCACATCCAAACTTTTCAGGTTTGTGCCCTGGGGGCTCAATTCCTCCTTTTGACACATCCACAGAGAAGTCATTGAAATCATGGAGCTGATCTAGGGGACAGGATCCTGGTGTCCGGATGGAACCGGTACCACCGTCGCAGGCATGCATGTGCCAGAGTCCCTGTGGCTCCTACAGGACGCCAGCCCTGTGCTTTGTCGACAGTAAACCTGGCCACCGAACCCAGCCTCTGGTCTGCTGAATAAGACTGAGGGCTGCTAACGAACACGCTGCACCGCTGGCGGACGTGGCTGACGTCGGAGCGCCAAGAACCGTAACGCCGGCAGCGGGAAGAACGCCGGCAGCGGGAAAAACGCTGCAGCGTCGCCACCACCCCGCGGCGCGGACAACCCTTAGCAATTTCGGGGTGGCCCGTTTTAACAGGGCCAGATCTGCAGAAACTGCTGAGCATCAAGACGCTGAAAAGCAGGCTTCTTTCCCCCGTTTGAAGGCCAGCAGGGCCTGTTAGGATCATCTAGTTTGCTCTCCCTTATAACACAGGCCAGAGCCTCTCCCCCGTGCATTCTGCATCCAGCGTGAGAACTCCTTGAACCACAGCATACGGTTCAGGAAGATAGCTAATCTCGGGCTAGTAGCTTCACATGTTGAGGAATCCACCACATCCTCATTGAAGGGCCGTTCCCAGAATCGATTAGTGTGAAAACAGGGGCCTTGTTTGCAGCCTGACTTTCTCTAACCGCAAGCTTCCTTCTGTTAGGTCGTGGTCTGTTTTTGTCTGCCAGATGAAAAGCCCCCTTTGTGGAGCTGCAGAGCTCCCGGGGTGGGGGTGTGTCTGTGGGCAAGCTAACACCTGCTGCAATGCTTATTTAGCCTGGCTTTCTCTGTAGGCATCAAACAAAAGGCCTGTGGGCCCCAGAGCGCCGTTACGGAGGTGGCAGCCGTTGCTCGGTTCCCCTCTATTGTTGTCTACACAAAGCAGTTATTCCAGAACAAGATAGGGTGAGACGTTAAACTGCCAGAGCTACTCTGGAACAACAACCAGCACCGACGCTCTTGTTCCAAAATAAATGATTGTTACGTTACTAGGGGGTGCACGCTTCGTTGCTTTGTTGCTTTTCCTGGCTGGGCTCATTGCATCCAACAGGGGCTCCTTGGATCTCCCCATATCCTGCCCCACCTTCCCCTCCCTTCCCATTGCAGGGACTCCCTGCAACCTCCCACCACCCCAAAACTGCTATGTGCCTCCTTTAGTCCTCTAAATAGATATCTCAGAGCTGCTGCGCAGTTACTAGGCCAGGGGCAAGTTGTGACAACCACCAGCTGCATAAAGCCTGCTCATTTTACTCACCACAGCTGTTTCTCCCACCTGTTGCCATAGTTTTGCCATGACTTGTCTTCCTGCCTCTCAATGGTTGCCACAATCCCCAGCCTGTCAGTCTGTGGGGCAGGTACCATCTGTTCAGGCACCAACACAAGGGGGGAGGGTCCTGATCCTTGACAGAAGCCGCTCGGGGGCCCACAGGAGCCCAGGCTTGGGCTGACCTAGGAGTGGGTGGTCCACACAGCAAAGCGAAGTAAGTCGGGGCCCAGGAGTGAGAGATCGGGGTGACATAGCTACAACCCAGTCCAAATCACGGGGGGGGGGAAACACATCACAGTGGCGCAATGAGCACAGGGTCTATGCACAGCTTGCTGCTCTGAATGAAGGTCACACTTTAAGCGCTGGTATTTGTGATTGTAAGTGAGCCTTAAGTGCAGTGGCTGAGAAGAGTCGGGAGGAGATCACAGTTTGTTATTTTCTGTTTGTTTATTTCGGGTGAGGGAAATAAGCAACGGGAAACATAAAAATGCCTCCCGGCCAGGCAGCTGCAAACCTTGAGATTGCTTGGCTGGAAGCCCAGGAGAGAGACAATGTGAATTTCTAAAGCAGCAAGCAGAAATGAAGCTTAAAAACACAGCTGAGGCTAGGGAAACTGAGGAAGTCACATGCTGGCATGCCCGGGAAATTGAGGAAGCTGCCCGCAGACATGTCTCGGAGTTGAAACAGCAAGAACTGACTTTTAATGCTGCAGACAGAACCTCAGCAGATCAGGAGTGGGAGAGAAAACACCAGCTGGAGATGCTGGAAAAATATGGAAGCATCCCAGTTGCCCAGCGTCTCCCTCCATACCTAAGACGCCCAGCTTTGATAAGCTGTGTCCTGCTTACAAAGAGACAGACGGCACTGAGAAGCACTTCACCGTTTTGAAAAGCTTTGTGCTGTGCACAGGAGTCCTGAAGAGGAGAAATTTCCCACTCTCATAACAAAGTAGTCAGGCAGAGCTTTGTCTGTGTTTAATGAGATGCCAACTGAGGAGACTTTAAGGTCTGATGCATTTAAAAAAGCCGCCTGGCCAAGGTTTCAAATCACACCTGAAATGTACAAAATAAAGTTAAAAAAAATATCTTAAAAGGAATCCAGGCATAACTCAGAGCAAATGTGCTTATAAATTAAGTGATTTGTTAAACAAATGGATTAGAGAAAAAAAGATGATGTCGTATAACCAATTCTTTAATTTAATAGCTCAAAACAAGTTTCTAAGCAGGTGTACAAATAATGTAAGAAACAGCCTGTAAAATAAGAATTTAAAATCCGTAATAAATGGCCAGAATGGCAGGTGTCTTTGAGCAAGCACAGATGTCTATGGGCCATAAACCTCGGAGGGGGAGCAAAAACACAGTTCTAAAGGGGGATCCCATTTTACCCCTGTGAAGAAGAAGGGGGGGCTGGGAAGGCAGATGATCACCCCCCAGAAGCCCAGTCTCACCTTAAAAAAACCCCCAATACAACTCACCTAGGAAGGAGGAGGGTCCAAAAAGATGTTACGAATGCAACTCCACGGAGCATTTAAAAAATCTTCATGAATTCCAAGACCAGCCAGGGACCATCTAGTCCGACTTCCTGCGTAACACAGGTCACAGATCTTCCCCCAGAATGATCAAATGTGATGCTTTTTAAGTTGTTATAGTGGTTAACTACCCTGACTGGTAAAAATGGACGCCCCCTCTCCAGTCTCAGTTTGTCTAGCTTCAGCGTCCAGTCAGTGGGTCATGTTATCTGTGACACAGTCCCACCTTATCCATCCCTTCCAGCGCAGTCTGAGCTAACAAGCAGCTGACTGATCAGTTGATTCCCTCGAGGCCTTAACAGTCCAAGGAGAAGGATGTGATTAAGGCTTTGTTGACATGGGGGGAGGGAAGAAATGGAAATAACTTTTCTGTGGGTGGGTGAGGGCAGGGATAAAGTGCCCGGTGTCCACACACGCGTGAGTGGGGCTGAGCAGGAAACCAAAGCAGCGATCCTAATGAAGAATTCCTGGATTTTATAAAGAACAGCTTCTCCCCCTTCTTCTCCTTGCAGACTTCCACTGACGCTAGTGGGACCGAGGGGCACACGCAGCCCTAAATGTATATCCCTGGCCCCCAGATTGGGATGAAACCCCCAGAACAGGGCCCTTTGCATAGAATTAATTGGGAACCTTTCATAACAGAAACAGTACGAAACTAAAACTGTGAGTGGTAAAGACAGGTGAGACAGCAGCTGCAGCATTAGCTTAACTAGGCGAGTAACAAGCACCCACTCGTGAAACAACAACCAGCCCCGTCACTAAAACCTGTTCCCATTCCGCACTATCTTCACTGGCTTGCATGTTCTATCCAAGTCCCAACTCTTGGTCTGTTTTGTGTCTCTTTAGACTGCAAGCAATTCGGAGAAGGGACTTAACGGTATCTGTAAAACTCCCAGAGCAGCGGAGCTCTGATCCCAACAAATCTCCAGACGCTGCAATATCAATTTTATTCTCCTGTCCTCAGCACCTGTCAGTCACGTGAAATTCATGCTCTCTCCTCCTCTCCCGGGGAGAGAATTGTGTGTGCAGTGGAGTGTTTTGTTTTGGTAGAGCTTTTTGTTTTTAGCACACACACTGCTCTGTGTGCTAAACACAAATGTTTCTGCCGGCAGCGTAATGTGTCCATCACATTGACACAAATTTTCTTTATGCTCACTTTAAGGGCCCAAAGAGGTATCAGGTCTTCTGCCTTTGTTTTCTCTAGCCGCGAGCAATTCACCCGCATGCACGCACATGCTCTGCGCTCTGGCAGGACCAAATAAACCGAGACCATCCCTGCCAGGTCTTAAAAACCTCCAGTGACGGGGATTCCATAAGCAGCCTTGGAAACATATTCCAGAGATTAACAACCTGCGAGATTGTTACCCTGCCATCATAAACACCTCTCTGGTCTCGCCTCCCGGCTGCTCCTCCTTTACAGCATAAGACACAAACTTCTCATCTGTGCTGTTAAGGCTCTTCACCCTTTAGCCCCTCACTTCCTATCTGATCTGCTATTTTATCATGCCAATTGCTCTGCCAATGATACCAGCCTTTTTTCCCCGGCAAGCACCCCCAGGCTCTCCCCCCATCATGGTAAAACCTACCTGGTAAAATCCAGAAAGTCCCCACAATGCCCTCCTTTAGACACACGTCTGCTGCAACGTCCGCTGCCAGCTGGTAAGGACGAGGCAGCTGGTAAGCCGAGACTATAACTGACTATGCAAAACACGCTGCTTTTTTTTTGGCTTGCAACCTCCCTCACCCCCGTCTGTTTCACACACCTGTGAACCAAGCCCATCAGGAACGATGTGGACAAACTGGTGCGATTACAAAGGAGAGCCACAAAAACGATAAAAGCTTTAAAAAACCTGCCCTCTGAGGAAAGGTTAAAAAAAAACCCGGGGTATGTTTAGTCTTGAGAAAAGAAGACTGAGGGGAGACCCGATAACGGTCTGCAAATATGTTAAGGGCTGTTATACTGAGGTCCCATCTTCTAGGCTCCTCTATCTCTGGACCTCATTACAACAGCATCTAGTCACCCTGACCCTTTCATGCGTTTAACCCTACAAGGCAGGGCAGTGCTCCTTATGTTATCCCCCCACCCCTTGTTACAGATGGGGAACGGAGGCCCAGGTTGATTTCAGTGGGAGTTAGGCAACCTGAATGTAGGAGAGAAAAGAGTTAAAAGCTGGACAAGTGCTCAGGCCTAAGCTAGAGGGAATGAAATCATGGCACAGGCAAACCTTGTTTCTGCTACTTCTGCTAATTCTAGTTGGAGTCTGTTCTCTCTCTTCTTTTCCTCCCTTCCCAGCCATCTGCACAGGGGACGAGGCTAACAAAATCACCATATCCCCTCCTGTGCAAGGCTTTTAGTGGGAAGAAAGCATTATCTTCCTTCCCCCCTGGCATGCCTTTACTTCCAAAAATGTGAGTGTAAAATTAATAGGTTCTGAGGTGATGCGCCTGCCCCCTGTATGGTAATCCTGTAAACAAACAGGGGTGGGTATAATTGTATGCATCATGTCGTTGTTAATATTCATTTTATAGGTGTCACTGTAACCAGATAAGGATCTATGGGGAGCTGCTGGGAGTGGATACATTTACAGACTGTTACGGATAAAAGGATTGTAAAGTAACCCCTCGTCGCTCACTCACGGCGTCGAGCAGGCAATAAAAGATCCTGTCTCCCCAATCCGCCCCAGGGACACCCTGTTTGTTATTTCTAACACTTAATAGCCCTGAAGATCTAAGAGACTCACCCGAGGTGGTGGAGTGAATCAAAGCCAGGTTTTGCAGGTCCCAGACTAACAACCTAACGCCTGGGCCATCCTTCTGCTCTTCAAGGCAGGGAGGCCCGGATTCACAAAGGGCGTCGTGATGCCGAGGCCCAACACCTAACTGGGACATGGAGAAAAATCCCGGGCACAACAGCGGGATCCAGCGAGCCTGAGTTTGGCCCCAGGCTGCCCTGCACCATGAATGGGGAGGGAGAGAGACTGGCGTTCACAGCAGCCAGCGCACTAGGCGGGGAGACACTTGTGCAAGCCAATGGGAGATGAGGAGGGTCTGCCCTAAGCCCCACCCCTCTGAGGGAGCGTGGCCGCCAGACACCAGCTCCGCTAGCTGTCCACACAGGGCAATGCCTCTCTGGAGTGAGCGGGAGCCGCCAGCGCAGTGTCCTGTCAGATAGAGAGAGGCGGGCGTCTGTCCGCGCGCCAAGCAGCTGGGCGGGGAGGATGCCTATGAGTGGCTAGCATGAGGCCATGAAAAAAGCCCGCTGCATCCTAGGACTGCGTTAGCGAGATATTTCCAGGGCAGCGTTAGTTCCGTTCGTTAGCACTGACCGGCAGGGCAGGGCAGCGCTGGGATAAATTGCCCAGAGAGGCTGTGGAATCTCCGACGTTGGAGAACTTTAAGAGCAGGTTGGACAAACACCATCAGGGCAGGTGTAGATAATACTCAGTCCTGCCTTGAGCGCAGGGGACTGGAGTAGGAGACCTCTCGAGGTCCCTTCCAGTGCTACGACTGTACGGTTATACAGAGCAGGCGTGAGAGCTGCTCTGCAATACTGCGCGGGCAGGTCTGGTCTGCCATGATTGAGAAAGAAGAATTCACACTGGACCAGGTGCAGGGAAGGGCTACGAGGCTGATGTGATGAACGGGAAACCTGCCGTACCAGAGGAGACTGAAGCTGGGCCTATGAACCCGAACCCCCCGAAGGCTGTGGGGAGCTGATTGCTCTCTATTAGTACATCAGAGAGATCAATAGCAGAGAGGGGGAGGGGTTATTTGAGTCAAGGACCTACGCTGGCCCAAGAACAAATGGACATAAACTGGCCATCAATAAATTTAGGCTTGAAATTAGATGAAGGTTTCTAACCGGCAGAGAAGTGAAGTTCTGGAACAGCCTTCCAAGGGGGCAGCGGGGGCGAAAAAACAAATTTGTTTTAAGACTGAGCTGGACAAGTTTGTGGTGGGGTCGGTGTGATGAGATGACCTACAATGGCGTGTAGCCGATCTGCGACTGCGGGCAGTAAATATCCCCAGTGGCTAGTGATGGGACCCCAGATGGGCAGGGCTCGGTGTTACTGCACAGAATTCCTTGCCAGGCGTCTGGCCGGTGGGTCTTGCCACATGCTTAGGGTCTAACTGATTGCCAGATTTGGGGTCGGGAAGGAATTTCCCCCCAGGCCAGATTGGCAGAGACCCTGGGGAGGGTTTCACCTTCCTCTGCAGCACGGGACACGGGTCATTTGCTGGTTTGACTGAGTGTCAATGGTGGATTCCCTGTCACTTGAAGTCTTTAAACCACAGTGTGAGGATTTCAGGAACTCAGCCAGAGGTTGGGGGGCTGGGTGAGGTCCTGCGGCCTGCAATGTGTGTGCGTGGTGGGTGTGCAGGGGGGACACAAGCACACAGGCCAGAGAGCAGCAGATGAATCTCACACTGCTGGGGGACACAGACAGAAAAGCGTCGTGAGCTTCCAAGGTGGGCGTTATTCTCTCCCTCCAAAACGAAGGGGTGTCTCAGAACGATGCCTTCTGTGGCCCCGGCATCTCCAGAACTAACATGCAAGTTGTAGGCTGCCCTACTTCAGGGTTTTGTGGGAGAACCGTCCAGAAGAAGCAGTTGGAAGTTGGGATTTGACTGGAGCGGCCGTTGGGGTAGATACAACATATCGTACACCCTGTCAGCCTCTAGCCATGCAACCACAAACTGTGATGAGGGAAACAGAAGGGCGATAATGCAACACATTGGAATTGGTGAAATAACAGCAATCCTCAACGGAAAAGCAGTTGAAATAAATTTATTTTTGGGCATGGGTTAAAATTGCCACCCCCAAGAACCCATCAATTACTAGAACAATGAGGAAGTAAAGGAGTTTTGAAAGGTGGCTGGCTGAGTTTCTGGCTGATTGCTTATTTTAATTAATCGTATCTAGAAAGCCATTTGTTTTCCATTTTTCCTGAAAAATTTCTGGCTTTTACAAAAGCTATTTGCTTTTTTTAACCAATTTTCACCCAACTTTGGACCTCTCCAGTACGTGAAAATACTGATTATCTTAAAAAAAGAAAATCCAATACATTGATTTGGTAGGTGTGTTCATGTTACTAAGAGGTTAGTCTAAGGGTAATCGCGAAGCTGTCTATTACAGTGGAAGATACACGCATACACGTGAGTGCCTAAAAGTATGTACTATGTACAGTCATAATATAAACCATGGCAATAAATGGATTTTACTTTCAATACTCTTACTTTTCTCTACTTGTTACTTTTTTTTTGCACCCCAGTATTCACTCAGAAAACGACAATGTGGATTTTTTTTTCACTGATCTTTACCTATTTTTTGTAATACACCCTGATCAATTCCCAGGAAATTGTAAACAAAATAAAAACCAAAAGAGAAAGGGCCTTGGTTATATATATTACTAGGAACAGGTTAGGGGGTCTAGAATTGGGGCCTTTTTATGATTTAAATCACAAGACATTCCCCCTCACTGAACATTTTGAAATCCGGATTGGATGTTTTTCTAAAGCCTCTGCTCTAGTTCAAAAAGCAGCTCATTCAGTGCAGCTCTCTGGCCGCTGCTAGATGACCGCAATGGTGTCTCCCGGCCTTGGAATCTATTCATCTTGTCCACTCTGTCTTAAAATCTCGGGGCATTGATTGGCCCCAGCTCCAGACCCAGTTATGTGGAGTGGGCACACTGCAGATACCACCACCATTGAGCTTTGTGACAGGCTTTGTATCTACGCTGCGTTGGTATAAAGGTCATGCATGAACCAGGCCCCATTGTTTGCCCTGCTGCTTAAAAACCAAGCCACGCTGGCGTCACAATGCAGCGGGTAAAAATATCCCAGGAGGCGCCTGCTTCTAACTCTGAACAAAGAACTCCGTTAGACCAAGGACCAGGCCACAATCAACCCACCCAGTGGCCTGTTCCCCTCGTAACAGCAGCTTCTGAGCATGACACTGTGCAGTATGCCGTTCAAAGGAAACAGCATTAGTCCGCAAGCTGCTCTGTCTGCCTGCTGTGTAACAGCTTACGCACTGGATGTTGTCTGTCTGGCCTGGCTAGCACTCAGAAGACCCATCAAAGCAGGTTGCTTCATCGGAAAGCTTTTTTCTAAAACCTTTCCCAATTTCCACCCAGACTTATCTCCTCAAGAAAGCCAATTTCTTCCTTAGTTTATATCCTGTGTAATCAATTTGTTTAAAAGCACCAGGCACAGGAGAGGATCTGACGCACCTGCGATATTGAGGGCTTTGCTCGCCTGACACGGAACATCATTAGTATCCTAGCAACCTCCCTGGCTTGCGCACGGAGATTTGCATTGTAGTTGTCAGGGAAGAAAAGAGCAAATGGATCCATCAATTGAAAAAAAAAAAGAGAAGAGAAGAGAAAAAGAAAAAGAAAAGAGAAGAAATGGGGAATTGCCAGACAATTGAACAAAGTCCAAACCAGTCTTTGGAATCTCCCCCCACACTGCTACTTCTCCACAGTCATTTCCCTATTCAAGGATTTGAATTATGACCCCCCCGTGCAATTTTAGTTCCTGCTGGTATTTCTGTAACCTTTCCTCATGGCGTGCACGGAGGTGGGCAAGAACGGGGCCATGGCATAGCGTCCCCCTCCCCTCCCCATGGAAGTATTGTACGGACTGATCTATTTGTACCCCCCGCGTCAGGCCACTCAGGCTGGGTGGTTCTCCGTGGCTGCTGGGGTCAGAGAGCAGAGCCGGATCTGAAAGGGGTTGGAGCGGTGGGGTCCAGTGTGATGAGGCTGGGAACAGCTCTCTTCCCTGGCATTTTTAAAGGACTAGATTCACAAAACAGAGGTGGTAGTGTCCCCAGTGGTTACAGCACGCTCCTGGGAAAGTGTAGGGCTATGTGGTATTATTCTAGGGCAGGTATGTCTCAGTATCCCCTGCTGAAGCTGTATATAGGACTCGAATATTCACTGGGCCAGAGAACATGTGGTCCCATAGCCTGGTGGATCGGGCAATCACGCCCATGAGTGTCCTAACTGCTGGATTAAAAGTTATAAGGGAAAGGTCAGCATCTCCTCCCCCTGCTGTTTTGTGAATGGCACCTAGGTCAAGGGAAAAAAAATGTGGCCAAAATTATTTGGCAAAATCACATCAAATTCGAGAACAGTTTCGGGTCCACTGAACCTGCATTTTTCAGCGAATAAACTATTCATGTGAAAAGATTTTCCCCTCCCTTTAGCGTTAAGCCAACATATCTTGTAGGCCTGGCTTGACATGAGTAATGAAGCATGAGGGAGGCCTCATTTCTTGGAAGACCGGATCGGGAGATAACTTGATCAGTGGAATGTTTGCACCGAGATATAAACAAACGGAACAGAATGTCTGAGCTAGCTATGATAAGATGGAGAACACGCAGGGAATGTCTGAGCTAGCTATGATAAGAGGGAGAACACGCAGGGAATGTCTGAGCTAGCTACGATAAGAAGGAGAACACGCAGGGAATGTCTGAGCTAGCTATGATAAGAGGGAGAACACGCAGGGAATGTCTGAGCTAGCTATGATAAGAGGGAGAACATGCAGGGAACCATTTACTAAGACCGAGATAACCAGGGACAAGAGAAGTCAGGAACATAAAGATGAGGTTAGGAGTAAAGTTGAACACAGTCAGTGCCTGGACAGAGCATGCGGTACAAAGTTTAGTTCCTGCCAAGTGACCAAGCTAATCCCAAAACACGTAAAGCAATGTAAGGTATAAACGTATATAAAGGAAGACGCTTGCTGTATAATTTTGGATGTGGGGTACACTCCATACCCACCCCCTGTGCTCGTGTCTGATCAACTCAGTGCAGCTTTGTTGTATGCCAAATAAGGGACCTGAGTGATCAGCCCAGGGTTGGACTGCGTTCTTGGGGAACTGAGTGGAAGAGATCTCGGGGGAACCCCAACAGAACTAAACAGATGCAAGCCACTTTGTGGCTGCCCTTATTTTGGCTAAAGAGCGGCTTGTTTCAGTTAAGCTTAAACCTGTTCCCAGTCACATTAGAGCCACCCCATTGTCTCCCCAAAGCGTCTGGGGTGGAGAAGCAGCAGTGGGAGGCGTGTGTGTGAAATGAGAGCAGATATCAGAAGAGTCATTGTTCTGCTCCTTGGGGGGAGGGAGGGGGAGGAGGTGGGATTAGCAGCCACATGGTGAGGATGGTCGGGGAAGCAAACAAAGGACTCGGTAAAGTAGAGCCTACAAAGTGCATTGTCCTACAGAGCATGGCTACATTATGGCATGCCTGGAATGGAGCTAAGCAGCAGGGGGTTATCTGTATCTTCAGAACAACAGAGTAGGGAGCAGTGGGGACAGGGACACACACACACACACACACACACACACACACACAGAGCTGTCTGCATTCCTGAGTTTCTCGTTTCACACTTGTATCTCTCCTGAAACCTGGGGGGTCTTTCTTCCATGATGGGATCTCACCACAATATACACGTGGGCAGAACACACACAGGGGAGAGGGGGATGCAAAGAGCACACAAACACACACACCAGGGAGAGGGGACCCACCCGAATTAGGGGTCAGTGAGGACACAGTGGTGAGGGAAAACAGGGTGTGTGTGTGTGGGGTGGGGAGAGACATTTGGATGAGGACACAAACACACACACAGCAGAGGGGATAAAGACAAACTGGGACACAGACGCTGCGGGGGATGAGAACACACGGTGGAGGACAACACAGCCATATCACACACACACACACACACACACACACTGACGGAAAGAATTTTCTGCAATCGAAACTGTTCCAGCCCCTGGAAAGCCCCTTTTAAAGCCATCCGTCTTTCTCTGACAGAAAGGCAGTATAAATAGGCTTGACAGATTAGACAAAATATTTCCATTGATAACAATGGAGATTTCCAGATAAGCAGCATTTTTCTTACTTTGCGGGAGAACTGATTAGGGGTTGTTTTACGGGTATTTACCTTGTATATTTTGACACGGTGTGACAAAGTGCAGATGCTTCTAAGGTTTCCTCTGAGTGCTGTGTGCGTGCCTCAGTTTCCCCCATATGTTGCTTACGTATTTTGGTGATGGGACCAGGGTGTGTGATCATTGCAGAAGCCACTAGGGAGTGGATGGGCTTTCCCCAGCTACACACAGACCCCTTCAACCAGCTGCAACAGGCTGCCAGAGAGGCGGAGACCAGAAGGGGTGGCAGCTTTGCCAGGGAAGGGGACAAAGGACTGGGGAGGGTCAAAGGGTTGGCTTTGAGGTGAAGGGGGGAGGGCTGGCTGGAAGAGCCCAGTCCCCCAGGGCCCGAGTGTGGGGGCTCTGAGACTCTGCAGTTGGTCGCTGCTGTAACTTCTAATTAAGCTGCTAACGAAGTCTTTCTACGCTGTGATCCTGAGATCTAATAAACCCTTCTGACTCCCACCCTGGCTGTGAATCGTTTCTGACTGCAAGGCGGGGTGCACGGCCCCTTTGGGGGCGTGGAAGAACTCCCCAGGGTCCCATCCAAGGGGGAGTTCAGGCGAAGCAGAGGCTCTGAACCCTCCGAGGCCAGATTCAGGAGGCGGCTGCACTGGTGTGTGGAGACCCGAGGGGGCAGACGCTGAAGCGCTAGCGTCCTGCCTGGCTACGCCTGAGGGGTTCCAGATCCCAGTTCCTGGGGGCCTCCGGCACACAGGGAAAGTTGAAATGTGTGTTTTACGGGGTTATGAAGCTTGAAACCTTTTAAATCTCCACATCTATTCTCATTCTTTAATTATTGTCTGACACCCACCTCAGTTTTCCACAACAGTGGGCATTTTGTAGACTGTGAAATTTCAGCTAAGATGGGCCTACTTATAAAATTAAACTACCAAATTAATAAGTGCACATTGCAGAATATGTGAAATGGTGACTGGAGTCCCTTTTGAAAAGGGGTGATTGTTTCTCATTGCAACACACCCATGCTGTCTTTCTATCCACAAAGCATGTTGGTATTTCATTAAGATAACTGTTTATTAATTGCCTCTCTGTCTGGACCATTTTCCCTAATGAATTTATCCTCTGGGAGTAACTCATCTATGCAGTAAACAGAACAGTGTTAAATGCAGGGCGTTCTAGACCTCCATGGCTCCAGACCTCTCAAAATACCTTGTGATCAAAGTTAATGGCTGGATACCATCCCAGGTGTTGCTCAGTTTAATCACAACAACCCCAATACCCCTTTGTTTGAAGGGTGGAACACTGAAGCTAAAGAACAAATCTAGGTGGCTAGCACCTTTTCACTAATTAAAGCACATGGGTCTCTCCCTCTTGTATTGTTTTCTGGAATTCCTGTGTTTACTCATGTAAATTAGCAAAATGCTTTGAAAAACATTGGATTGAAGAATATAAAAGAGAAGCAATGGAAATAAGCAAGCAGGCAAGCTTCAAGAGAAGAGGAATCACTCTTGACAAGAAACTGAGAAGAACTACCATCTTGCCCAGCTGCCTTCTGAGACCATGGATCCAGGCTCTCGGGGGAAGCTGCTAAGAAACCATCACTGCCTCTTGCCTGCATTGGTGAGGATAATTGCTTTTGCAGCTAAAATATACTGGACTTTTGGTTTGGGGGCTTATTGTATATGTTTATAAGTGTAGTAATTAAAGCCTTTCTGTCATTATCGAACGAGAGTCGTGTCAATTCCTGAGCACACTAATAGCAGATCCCAGTCTGTGAGGTAACAATTTAAATAGCTGAACATTTTAAAAACGGCTTAAAAACCCCACAGTTTTGCACAGACGTAAAAATTTAAATGGATAAAATCTAAGAAAAGCTTAAACATCGATATCTGTCAAAATCACCATCACAGTCAGCCCAGCTTATTTATAAATACAACTCGTTTAAAGTTCCAGAGGTAACAAATCTCCACCAGCACAAACCCAGGCTGTTACTCAACTACCACAGTTCGGCCAGCCTAGATTCACAGCACTCCAATGGAAACACCTCAGTAGGCTTTGCATCCAGCTCCAGTGTGTCTACACTGCAACGTAAACCCAGGGTTTGAACTCAGGTCCAAACCTAATTCCAGCTACACACAAATTGCGCTAGCCCTGGGCTCAGAACCAGACACCACTGTGATGGAAGATCCAAACCACCATCAAGCCGCAACCACGGTTCTAGACTTATTGCTTTGCAGTGTAGACACAGCCCCACGGGACTCGTGCTCTGGGAGTCCACCAAAAATATCCCACAATCCCACAGGCCGACTTTCTTTATCCTGGAAAGTGAAGTTTGGCTAACAAATCCAGGGTCTGCTAACTTGAATTGTAGTAACCCTGGGCTTGCATTGCAGTGTAGACGTAACCTTTAGGGCTACACCCCATATCTTACCTCTCAGTTCCAACAAGGGATGGGGAAAGCACTGTCCATTAACCAGGAGGTCTTGCTTCACGTCCCAGGCTCCTAGCATGACGTTGGGCTAATCAGTTCATCTCTTTGTCCCTCACCTACCAACCAGGCAAGTGATAATCTTTGGGCAGGGAGGAAATATTTCATTCATATTCAGTAGGTTCAGACGCGACGGAGACAAACAGCAGACATCTTCTGAACTCCCCAAATAGCTCCCTTCCCAAAACCTGGAGTAGGAAAATCCAGATTCCTTCTGTTTGACTGCAATCCCAGGTCAGAAAAGCACCAGAGCAGGCCTGGAAATGAACGCCAGCAGACGTCTGTGCTCCTTCACGGACATGTGGTTCAGTTTAGAGCCATAGTTTGTATTCCTAGGTTGGGATACCAAGCAGCGAGAGCCAGATGAGGACAGAACATCAACCCTCACTTGTTTTTACAGCCATTCAACGTCGATTTCCATCTTCAGGGAGAGGGGCTGCAAAGTTTACTTCGTCCGTACAGCTCCCAGCGCGCTGATGGTTAGTAAGTAACAAAGGAGAATTCCATCTGCCGAGTTCAGCTGCCCCTTAGCCTCCTGCAGGACAAGAAATGTGAAATATGATGGAAGGGGAGGAATTCCCCAGGCCCTTGGCACCATCTGCTGAATCAGCCCCCACAGGGCCCCGATTCCAATATCCCAAACACCAGGGGCTCAAACTTCACAAGCCAGCATCATGAGGCTGGCTTTAAAAAAATCATGCGATTTACACCAACATTTATTTTTTTCATGCAACATCTACTACAGGTGCACCCAAGATCTTCGAGACCCTGTATCAACTTCCCACAGGTTATCTTTGTCCGGGATTGTATTGTAAAACTCCAGGAACTAAAAATCAATTTGGGAGTGGGGAGGGTGTCACAGCTGCAAATCCTGAGATGAATACACAATTCCAGGGATTTACCGCTCTTTGGGGATTTCTGTGCTGGTTCAGATGTATCTACAGAGTCCAAGGAGAACAAAGACATGGTTTTGGTATAAAGGGTGGGTGGAAACTGACTCAAAGGCCAGAAGCCAAAAACTGATACAGATTTATGACCCTTCTAAGAGTTGAGATTTTTATTTTGAGGACTTTGATCTACCAAAATCCCCTAGGAGAGAGGCACGGTAAGCTTAATGTGCATTTAGACCTTTTGATATGTTCTCTCTAATGACTTGGTCCTAAACACAAAAGCACTTTGCACCGGAAGGCATGGACTAAATGGAGAGACATGAACAGAGTGATCTGTGATAGGAGATTGCCTATCAAATGGTAAATTAATATCCCACAAGATGGTAACTGGGCCTGCTTTTTTATATGGCTCTGAATGCCGGGCAAGGAGAAAGTGACAGAAGCAGATCTTGAATAGAGTGGAAAAGAAAATGCTTATTAAGATGGATGATTGGAGTTACAAGGACAGACCATCCTTGGCACAAACAAATCAGGGGAAGTGTGAAGATGGTAGAGAAAAGATGACGTAATCCAGGTTTAGCTGGTTTGAGCAGGTGAAAAGAACTGCAGAAAAACAGATCGGAAAATGGATGCTAAACTTAAAGGAGAGAGGGTGAAAGACCTAAAACGAGATGGATGGATGGATGTCATTTGAAAGCATTTGATTATCCAAGAAACTGCTTCAAGACACGCGGGAATGGAGAAGGATTAGAAGAGCTGAGCCCACGCAGAGGGACCGGCGCTAGCAGAGGATTGGAAGAGATTTTTGGTGTCACAGCCAACACACAAAGAAATGCCCTAGTTCAGTTCAGACTGGGAGACTCACAGAGAGCAGTCGCGGGCTGCAGTCTGAACAGCTGATCTGGAGCAGTGAGAGTCCGGTGAGGGTTGGAGGCCTCAAAATTTAAGAGTCTTCCTGCCAGGAGGCCACGCAGGGATGGAGTCAGATCTCCAGCGCTCAAAGCACGAACGGCGCCAGTGTGAGCTAAAAGCCGGGCTCCAACCACCCAGATCCTCTGTGGACTGGGCGCAGAGGGAGGGCGTGTAACACACCAAGGATGGGCAGCTTGTTCCTGGTTGGCCCTGAAAAATCCCCTGCTCTGGTGGTGGGGACTTTTTGGAGCATTCCCAGAGCAGGGGGAAGTGGGGCTTCATACCTCCCTCTCCAGCCCCTCTGTACCTCTGATGCAGGCCCTCACTTTGCAAACAGAGATCGGACTTCTCTTTCCAGCCCTGCCCCTCTGCTCCCCCACACACCCCACCCTGTGCCCTTAGCCCAGATCCACCCTGCCTGCTCCAAAGCAGACCCCTTCTGCTGTCTGCCTTGCCCAGCAACTGAGCCGCCTCCTTCCCCCCAAAAGCATGGATCTCCCCTCCTGCCCAGACCTCAAACCCAGGGGCCTCCTTACCCCACATTCCCAGATCCACCCACCGCGGCACTGCTGTTCCCAAAACACGGGGGCCTCCAGCCCCCCGGAGAACCCTCCGTCCTTCCCCAGCCCATCTGACCAGAGCAAGGAGAGGCTGCTAGCTGGGGGGGGGCTGGTTCTGGCTGTGAGACGGGAGGTGATTCAGCAAAGCTACAATCGCCGTCCGTTCTGGGCGGCTGCCTGGCTCCCATCTGTCCACCGGAGTCCAGGCCCTGCCTCAACCCCCTCTGTCCTTCCCCTGGGGTGTGGGACAAGGCCCAGCGGAGGTACATTAAGGCAACAGGATGCAGACAAGCAGGCACCAGCCTAATTAAATTGGCCCTGCCGCCCTCGCTGCCTTCTGGCTGCACCCAGGGGACAGACACACTCGCTGCCCTGTGCTCCCCAGCCCCAGGGGTCCCCCACGTCACAGCCTGTGCAGGCCGAGCTCACTGCACACACCCCGGGCTGCCTGCATCCATTCACCCCCCCACACCCTGCCCCTCCAGCTCCCACCCCTTAGGGATGCCAAGAAACTGCCTCCACTACGCCAGCCCTCAAATTCCTCCCTGCCCTGATGCAAGGATCCCCCATTCTGCCCCCCCGTGCAAGGGCTCTGTGCACCCTCCATTCCCCCTCAAGGGGTGCCCCCCATTCTCCTCCCACCACAGCCCCTCCCAACGCTCCCCCCGCCCACAGAGGGATCTGTGCGCCACCCAGGAGCTCAGCCACTCCAGGCTGAGAGGCTCCAGTGGGAGGATGCCCAGAGGTGCTGCCGGCTGCCCGCGCCCGGCTCTTTGAGCCACAGACCCTTCACTGCAAGCTGCAATTCTGGAGCAGCTCAGCTGTCGCTTCCCAGCGTCGACACGGCACGGACCAAGGCCACCCAGCCGAGGGTGGCAGCTTGCTGCGCTGGGCCTGCTCGCCGCCCTGAAAACACACCTTGCCTGCTCCCTCCGATCCGCTCCCGCCGGATTTCACACCCTCGGTCCCTTCTCCAAGGTTTCCTTTCACACCCTGGGGTGTTGGAGTGGAATTTGCCCTGCTCAGCCTCCAACATCCACCGTCCTTTATGAAACCCGCTGCATCGCCCCCGCCTGACCTAACGCCCCCTGGACAAAAGCCACAGCTCACCCGCTTCACGGCCTGCAGGGAGCAGAGGGACCCTCACCTGCGCCATCATCAGAGCCCTCAGCTCTGCTGCAGGAGGACGGAGGGACGGACACTGCAGCCATGCAGCCCCTCCTGCCGGCTTCTCTCAGCCCTCCCGCTTCTCACATTGGCTGCTCTGGATGATGCGATGGTGGAGGGGGGGCAGGTGATGAGGAGAAGGGGGCACTGATGAATGTAACTGTATTACATTGCTTGGCCCTGGCAGCCCTGCCGGTTCCCATGGCAACAATCAGCCCTGCCGGTTCCCATGGGAAAGTCAGCTCTAAGCCAGGCCCGTTAGTTTTGCATGTGAGAATTCACTTTCCCACAGCCATGGAACAGAAGAAAGCCCTGACATGAGCTCCCAGATGCTGCGGCTGAGCTGATCCGTAGCTGCGCTGCATTGGGCACAGCCTGGTCTAGCCAATAGGCAGGTGGAATATGACTCCGAAAACCCCTGCCTCGGCCCCGCACCCTGCTGTGTGAGCTTGGGCCTGTCTCTTCCCCTTCCTCTCTTGGCTGCTTGGATAATAAACTCTCCTGGGCAGGGACGCTGTTGTGTCTTTTGTTCCTTGCACCGCAAAATAGCGTGTAGTGTCCACATAGGCACAGGGGGTTTCCAAACAACTACATTTGCTGAATCTGCACAGAGACACCAGGTTTCACTACACACCCAGCACCCTCCGGCTGCTTCTGGTTCAAAGGAAAGTGAGCGCAACTGACTGAGGCCCAGCACTGTCCTTTTAGGTCTTTAAGTCACAGAAACCCACTGTCACACAAGGTAACCAAAGTTTCCCCCCAGCTCAGTGTTTTCTAAGCCAGCCCTGTGTTGAGAGATCACCTTTCCCCCAGCTGGTTCCTCCAGGCAGGGTCTGAGAGCAGTTTTTTAACAGCTTCTTTTCCCAGAGCAGCTGTGCATAATTGAGCTGTTATTCAAATCATTCCCTCCCCACCAGGCACTGAGCCCCACAGCACAACAAACACCAGATCTCCAGCTGGTGCATGTCAGTATCTCTCTGTTTCAGTCACTGGGCCCAGGGCCCAGTCTAGGAGGGGTGCTTAACCTGCTATATTGCTTCCTGGCTAGATTATGAGCTGGGGTGAAGTGATGCCAATGGAGCTATGCTGAATGTACACATACTGTTGCATAATTAGACTGTGGAACTCATTGCCACATGAAGATGTGGGTGCCAAATCTTTGCAAAATTCAAAAAAGGATTCGACCTTTTTATATATAAAAGGAGCGCCCAGGGTTAGAATAGTTAATGCTGACAGACGGTGGCAGGGATATTAAACCCCCTGTTTGAGAACATAGCTCAATCTCTAACTATTAGAGACCAAGGTGGGACCTAATGTGGGGGGCAGGTTACCCCACATCTCCTGCTGCACTTACATTTGCCTTTGAAGCATTGGTTGCTGGCCAGAGGCAGGGTCCTGGCTTAGATGGACCTTGGATCTGACCTGATGCAGTCTGGCAATTCTTACAGGAACTGCCCCAAGTCTGACTGATGCAGTGACTTCTGCCTGAGTCTGCAGACAGCCTGAAACAATAGCTCTGAGATACGAACTTATCTCCATGGGCACTAGTGAGATGATGCCTTAAACAGTAACATCATTAGCTATTTCACACCTCATTAAGGATGGGAAAAAGAAAAAGGCCGACTAATCTTATGAAGATCCAGATTAGCAAGTCATAATGTCTCTGCGGCTCAGTTCCCCAGCTGGAAAATGGGGAGAGTAACCCTCTCGTGCTCACCGAGGTTGTAGGCTATGTGGGGCAGAGACTGTCTCTTGCCCTGTGTCTATGCAGCGCCTGGCACAACGGGGCCCTGATCTCAGCTGGGCTCTCTTGGTGCTACTGTGTGACTATCATGGAATCATAGAAGCTGAGGGTTGGAAAGGACCTCAGGAGGTATCTAGTCCAACCCCCTGTTCAAAGCAGGACCAACCCCAACTAAACCATCCCAGCCAGGGCTTTGTCAAGCCGCAGCTCCGCACCCGGAGACTTTGGCTTTGTCAAGCCGCGCTGTGATACCCCCTCACCCTGTGTCCCTAGTGCGGAGCTCTGTACAGCACACGCTCAGACACCAGCACTGCAGAGAAGCCCCCGGCTCCAGCCCGGGGTGATCTCCATGATCCCTCGCTCAGTTCCCATCAGCAGTGGATGAGGCCAGACTGGAGAGCTAGAGGGAGCCAACAGACTGAGGATTCAGGCATCAAACAAAAGATTAAGGCAGCCACCAGCAACCCGGCCTCTCCCGGCAGGCGATTAGGAGGGGGAAAGGGCACTGTACCCCACAGGCACCTCTGTACCCCACCGGCACCTCTGTCCTGGAGCCACTGATGTCCCACCATGGGGCCTTCTCCCAGAGGGAATCCAGCAGCTGCTGCCAGATCTGCCGGGCAGATCTGATTTTTTGTCTGTGGTCTCATGGGGCCTTTCTGCACCGTCCTCCTTCCACCCCACGTGCATGGCTGCATCTGCCCCACACCCCTCATTGCCACCCCCCTGCTCTACAGCATTCACTGTCGGTGTTTTTAACAGCTCAGTCTTATTCTGCAACCTCTTAACTGGGTGACGCAGCGACCTCTGCTGGCTAGATCCTCTCCCTCCAGCTGGGAGGTGACAAACCCTTCAGAGGAGAGGGCTGGATTCACAGAGTCATAGGGTTAGAAATCATCTAGTCTGACCCCCCAGCCAAGATGCAGGAATTTTTGGGTCTAAACCATCCATGGCTTTTCAGCCGCCTTTTGAAAACCTGCAGCGAAGAAGCTTCCACGACTTGCCAAGGCCGTCTGGGCCAGGGTCCTACTGTTTTTACACGTAGGAAAGTTCCAGAGGGGTAGCCGCGTCAGTCTGTGTACAGCAAAAACAACGAGAGGCCTTTAGCACTTTAAAGACTAACACATTTAATTTCTGTAGGCATAAGCTTTCGTGGGCTGCAGCCCACTTCGACAGATGCACGGATGCTTATGCCTGCAGAAATTAAATGTGTTAATCTTTGAAGTGCTACAGGACTCTCGTTGTTTTTACACTTCGGAAGTTTTTCCTGGCATCCAATCTAAATCTGCCATGCTTAGTTTGAACCCATGGCCTCTTGTCTTCCCTCCTGTGGCAAGACAGATCAACTTTTCTCCATCTTCTATGGCAGCCTTTCAAGTATTTGACGACCGCTACCACGGCCCCACTTGATTTTCTCTTTTTCCAAACTAAACACACCCAGGTCCTTCAGCCTTTGCGCATACGGCTTGTGTTCCACCCCTTTGATCATCTTTGTTGCTCGCCTCTGGACCCTATCTAGTTTCTCTACGTCCTGTCTATACATTGGTAACCAAACCTGGACACACACCTCCAGCACCGAGGAGAGCGGCTCCGTCACGTCCCGCGACTGGCATGCGATGCCCGTTAGCCACCCTAAAATTGCATTGGCTTTTTTTGCTGCAGCATGACATGGCTGATACACGCTGAGGCTGTGACCCACCACCCGTCCCAGCTCCTTCCCAGCTGTGCTGCTGCCAAATTGGCTATCCTCCATTCTGCATTTGCTTTTCCTGCCCAAGTCTAGCACCTTCCATTTGCCTTTGCTGAATTTCATTTTGCTGTCTATAGCCCAGTTCTCCAGTTTATCCAGCGTCCTCTGAATTATGGTCCCGGGGATAAATTCAGACCTTCGTACTCGCCCGCAGCCGTAGTGGATCCAGTGGGAAGTTTGCACAGAGATCGAGGGGAGAACGCAGCCTCCCTGCAGTGACTTAGCTGGTATATATTGCAGCTCCAGTATAAGCTTGAATTTATTGTGTCCTGCCCCAGCCCCTATTAAAAATAACTGCGAAGGGCCCCCACAAAATGGGAGGTCCAGGTAACCAACCGGATGCGTGGCTGGAGATTCCCCTGGTGAAACTACCAACGTGAAGCTACAAGCACACCCCGACAGGTGCCCAGATCTGGAGAGAGGGTATGGACAGCCATGGGGGGCAGAAGAGGTTTGCCCCATCTCAAGGTCGGCTGCCACTTCGTAGCCTTGTCCTGATCCTTTTCCGTCCCCCTTCCCCTTCTCAAGGAACTTCCCACGCTGTGGAGGGTACAGAACTAAGCTCCGACACCCCTTAGCATGGCACTGAAGACACACACACACACACACACACACACACACAGACTGTCTTACCGTGGTGCCCTTTGAATCTCCTCCCTGGGAATCCGAACCGTGGGAGATTTTAAACCCTGATTCCGTCTTCCGATGTTTCCCAAAGTCTGCTGGCGTCTGAGCCGATCCTTCCCCGTCCTGCTTCCACTGGTGATGTTACAAATCACTCTAGCAATCCACTGAGACGCCATCCTCAGCCAACTTCCTCCTGCTGACAGAGCACAGAGCACACTGCGTCTGTCCGCTCGCTAACTGCAGAGAGATGAACGCGGAAAGAGCCAGGACCAGCCCCGCATCTTACACACGTGTCACGTAGGACCCAATAATTGAGTCACTGATGCATTCAGCTCTGCCTCTCTTCTGCTCAGATCTCCTGCTCCTGTCTACACAGACATCTCATGCAGCCCGTTGATTGCCCACAATTAACTGTAGCTGGTGGCAGAAAGGAGATAGCTGAGGTTGAAGAGGGAAGGCGATGCAGCATAGATGGGGTGGAATCATTTAGCTGCTAATTAACTTGCTTTTCCCAGCTGACACTGGCGGGATGATGTTGAATCTGGCAATTTCAGCACTAGGGTAGGTTGGCTTTTTACCACCAGAATTTTTTGATGGAAATTTGGCTTTTCAGTTAAATGAGGTTGTTGGTTTTTGTAATGGAAAGTTTCTGGTTTCCCTGGAAAGGTTTCACTTTTCCTTGGAAACAGTTTTCAGCTGAATTTCATTTAATTTTCATTTATTTTTTGGTTTACAGCAGTTTTGATTCAAAAAAAAAGTTCAGGTAAAATGGAACTTCAGGGTGGGTTTTGCACCAGTTTCACTAAATGGATTAAAAAAAAATCACACCTTTTGTGGAAGCAGCGCAACCCAAACCAGCCAGAACAAAGCCAAAGTCTCTGGGTGCGTTGGTCAGTTCAGGCAAGGGGCGGCAGCCCTGTGAAGAAGGCTGGCTCGGCGGTTGAGGTGTTGTTCTGGAACTCGGAAAATCCAGATTTAATTCCTGGCTCTGCCACAGACTCTCTGTGTGACCTTGAGCAAGTCATATTGTCTCTACGGCTCAGTTCCCCAGCTGGGAAATGGGCAGAGTAAGCTTCTCGTGTTTACGTACGTTACAGGTGGTGTGGGGCAGGGACTGTCTCTCGCTGTGTGTCAGGGCAGCGCTCAGCACAAGGCGGCTCTGATCTCAGCTGGGTTCCCTCAGTGCAACTGCTGTTAGTAACCATTCACCCCATCAGGGTGTTGGTGTGGTACCCCGCCCGTCTCTGTGTACGAGCAAGGCACTCTCTACACTGCAAGCTCAAATACCTGCACTGCAGAGAAAGCCAAGGCTCCAGTCTGGGATCTCTGCCATGAAAACTCGCTCCTTTCCCGTAAGCTGTGGACGAAGGCATAATTCAGAGTAGAGGGAGCCAACACCCCAGACCCAGGACATCAGCTTACAACAAAAGATAACACAGCTGCTGTTAACCCAGCTCCCAATGCGGGGGATTAGGAGGGAGAAAAGGGCACTGTACCCCACGGGCACCTCTGTCCTGGAGTCACTGGTGTCCCACCATGGGACTTCTCCCAGAGACAATCCAGCAGGGGCTGGCAGATCTGCCGGGCAGAGTCTGATTTTTCCTGTGGTCTCACTAGGGCCTTTCTGCTCCGTCCTCCTTCCACCCCACGTGCGTTGCTGCATCTGCCCCACGCCTCTCACAGCCGCCCCCTTGCTTCACTGCATTCGCTGTCTGTGTTTTTAATTTGGCAAGCCTCTTAACTGGGTGACGCAGTGACCTCTGCTGGCTAGATCCTCTCCCTCCAGCTGGGAGGTGACAAACCCTTCAGAGGAGAGGGCTGGATTCACAGGTGGGGTTAGAAATCATCTAGTCTGACCCCTGGCCAAGATGCAGGATTTGTTGGGTCTAAACCATCCATGGCTCTCCAGCCGCCTTTTGTAAACCTGCAGCGAAGGAGCTTCCATGACCTCCCAAGGCCGTCTGGGCCAGGGTCCTACTGTTTTTACACGTAGGAAGTTTTTCCTGGCATTCAATCTAAATCTGCAATGCTGTAGTTTGAACCCATGGCCTCTTGTCCTGCCCGCTGGGGCAGACAGATCAACTTTTCTCCATCTTTTATGACAGCTTTTCAGGTATTTGAGGACCGAGATCATGTCCCCACTTATTTTCCTCTTTTTCCAAACTAAACACACCCAGGTCCTTCAGCCTTTGCGCATACGGCTTCTGTTCCACCCTTTGATCATCTTTGTCGCTCACCTCTGGACCCTATCTAGTTTCTTTACGTCCTGTCTATACATTGGTGACCAAACCTGGACACAGACCTCCAGCACCGAGGAGAGCGGCTCCGTCACGTCCCGCGACTGGCATGCGATGCCTCTGTTACGCAGCCTAACATTGCATTGGCTTTTGTTGCTGCAGCATGACATGACTGATACACGCTGAGGCTGTGACCCACCACCCCTCCCAGCTCCTTCTCTGCTGTGCTGCTGCCAGGTTGGCTATCCTCCATTCTGCATTTGCTTTTTCTGCCCAAGTCTAGCACCTTCCATTTGCATTTGCTGAATTTCATTTTGTTGTCTATAGCCCAGTTCTCCAATTTATCCAGCACCCTCTGAATTATGGTCCTGGGGATAAATTCAGACCTTCGTACTGCCCCGCAGCCGTAATGGATCCAGTGGGAGGTTTGCACAGAGATTGAGGGGAGAACACAGCCTCCCTGCAGTGACTTAGCTGGTATATATTGTAGCTCTAGAATAAGCTTGTATTTATTGTGTCCTGCCCCAGCTCCTATTAAAAATAACTGCGAAGGGCCCCCACAAAATGGGAGGTCCAGGTAACCAACTGGATGCGTGGCTGGAGATTCCCCTGGGGAAACTACCAACATGAAGCTACAAGCACACCCCTGACAGGTGCCCAGATCTGGAGAGAGGGTATGGACAGCCATGGGGAGGCAGAGAGGTTTGCCCCGTCTCAAGGCCGGCTGCCACTTCGTAGCCTTGTCCTGATCCTTTTCCGCCCCCCTTCCCCTTCTCAGGGAACTTCCCACGCTATGGAGGGTACAGAACTAAGCTCCGACACCCCTTAGCATGGCACTGAAGACACACACACACACACACACAGAGATTGTCTTACCGCGGTGCCCATTGAATCTCCTCCCCGGGCATCCGAACCGTGGGAGATTTTAAACCCTGATTCCATCTTCTGATGTTTCCCAAAGTCGGTTGGCGTCTGAGCCGATCCTTCCCCGTCCTGCTTCCACCGGTGATGTTACAAATCACTCTTGCAATCCGCTGAGACGCCATCGCCAGCCAACTTCCTCCTTCTGACAGCGCAGAGCACATTGCGTCAGTCCGGTCGCCATCTGCAGAGAGACGAACGGCCAGGACCAGCCCCGCATCTTCCACACGTGTGACCTAGGACCCAATCATTGAGTCACTGACGCATTCAGCGCCTCCTCTCAGATCTCCTGCTCACATCTACACAGACATCTCTTGCAGCCCGTTGGTTGCCCACTCTGAGCTGGAGCTGATGGCAGAAGGGAAATAGCTGAGGTTGAAGAGGGAAGCCGATGCAGCATAGATGGGATGGAATCATTTAGCTGCTAATTAACTTGCTTTTCCCAGCTGACACTGGCGGGATGATGTTGAATCTGGCAATTTCAGCACTAGGGTAGGTTGGCTTTCTACCACCAGAATTTTTTGATGGAAATTTGGCTTTTCAGTTAAATGAGGTTGTTGGTTTTTGTAATGGAAAGTTTCTGGTTTCCCTGGAAAGGTTTCACTTTTCCTCAGAAACAGTTTTCAGCTGAATTTCATTTAATTTTCATTTATTTTTTGGTTTACAGCATTTTTTTTTTTTGGGGGGGGGGGGGGGAAGTTAATGTAAAATTCAGTTTTCAGTAGCCAACTTGAAAACAAAACATGGGTCCTGTCCCCACACCCTCCCATTTTTCCCTTGGATTTTTTTCCCTTGAAAATTTTGAGAACAATTATTTTTCCCCCCAGATTCATGGAAACTTTCCCCAGGAGGGGAATAATTTCCAGCTGGGTTTAGCTGCAAGCTAAAGGTTGTAGGTGTAGGAATTAAATCTGAATATATCATTTGATAATATCATTACGCTAGTACCACACCTTTGATAATATCAGTGTGTCATGTTGCCAGCTCTCACAATTCTCACAGGATTTGGTGCTTTTCTTATAGCTCCGGCTCCTGGAGTCAAGTGATCATATAAGAATCTAACCTAATAAGAATCTAATCATTTTATAAAGCATATTTTTAGCCTTTATGGTTCCATAGAAAAGCTTCAAAACAGAGCCAGAGTGGGCATTAAATGTTCAGAAACCACAAGTCAAATAAAAGTACTCACTAACATTTTTTTTTTAAATCTCACAATTTTTAAGCCAAAATCATTATTTTGGGAAGAGATTCATGACTTTCGAACATTTGGGGTTGATGGTGCTGATTACTGGCTGCATCAATGTATGTCCCGATTACCTTCCAAATGTACTTCAGCCATGCAGTCTCTCTGGGCATGAAGCCAGCAACTCACATTCTGACAGTATGTTTGCTTAGAAATAGGAGTTACCGTCCTCCGCTCTGTGCACTGGTACCCTAGAGATTATCTTATGAAGCCTAAGATCTCCAATGCACTTAATGGATGGGTCCCAGGGCAGCTAAATACTCAACTCCACATCTGTGCCAGACTGCCACAAGAGAACTGTCTGAAACCACGGCTCTGTGTATAGAGCTGGGTGAAATTTTTCACACACAGCTTTTTGTTCCCCTGAGATAAATGCCGAATCAGCGACACCAAGACATTTGGCAAATGCACGTCAGTTTTGCCAAATGGTTTCAGTAAAAATAAAAAAACAAACACCAAAAAAAAAAAAAAGTCAAAATGTTTCGTTTGGATGTTTTTTCAAGAAAATGTTTTGATTTTTTTTTTCAAATGACTTGTAGTTTCAAAAACTTCCTTTAAGTTTTGCTCACAATCAAAACACCACGGTTCATTCTGGATACAACAAATGGTTAATTCACCCCCAAATTATATTTATTTTTCAATTTTTGTGATTTGCCAAAAATTTCAAAGTTTCATTTTTCAGTTCAACACAAAATGAATTGTATTGTTAATATTATTTTTCAGAATTGCCAGCTTATCTACAAGAGAATCCATTATTTACCCAGCTTTATCTGCATCCCCTTGAGCAGAAGACAGAGGTTTCTCGGAGTACGTCTACAGTGCAAAAAAATCCCACAAAACCCTGCAGCTGCGAGTCTCAGAACTTGGGTCTACAGACTCTGGTTTGTGGGCCTTGTGCTAGAGGGCTGTAAAATAGCCGTGTAGACGTTCCCGCTCAGGCTCTGAAAC